>NC_051399.1:32707200-32709700 GCF_015228065.2 Penaeus monodon
CTGGCTTTCTGTTGTTGTTCTTTTTTTCTCTCTCTTTTTCTGTCGCTCACTTCCTTCTGTCTGTCTCTCTTTCTCTCATTCTGTCTCTGTCTCTGTCTTCGTCTCTGTCTTTGTTTGTTTGTCGTGTGTTTGTTTGTCTGTCTGTCTGTCTGTGTGTCTGTCTGTCTGTCTCTCTTGTTCTCCCTGCCCTTCCCCTCCCCCCCTCTCTCTCTCTCTCTCTCTCTCTCTCTCTCTCTCTCTCTCTCTCTCTCTCTCTCTCTCTCTCTCTCTCTCTCTCTCTCTCTCTCTCTCTCTCTCTCGTTCTCTCTCTGCTTTTCGAATAACATTTTCATTTTAACTCATTCCAAAGGCACGTGTCATTTGGAAGGAAGGAACAATTAATTAATTAACATAATGTTTCACTGCCCAGTGACAAACTAAATGTATTGAAACAACGGTCTTCGTTTGATAATTCATCTATATAACTTGTAATCATATAGTAGATTATTCTGATGAGCACTGTGATTCATATCTTTTAACCGTTGTATTGTAAACATTATAAGAGGGAAAATGTGTTTATTTTTACATCGTATAGCGCATTCCAGAAGGAATATGTGACGCGAGGTAAAGAAAATAGACGAAGAAAAAGAATGATAATGAATGATGATATGATGATATGATGATGATAATCATCAAGAAGATGAAAATGAAGAGAAAAAAGAGAAGACGAAGACGGAGATGATGATGATGAATAAGAAAACGAAAAGGAAAAAAATGATGATGATAAAGAACTGGAAGAAAATGGAGTTTAAAAAAAGAAAAGAAAAGAAGAAGAAGAAGAAAAAAGAACAACAACAACATGAAAAGGTAAATTAAATCAGCACAAAAAATAAGCTTAATTTTCGAATAAGTGATTTCGAACCCAACAAATCTATCGATTGGGTATAAAGCGTTACCGTAATGAATTTGGGTACTATAACGATTACACAACCAATCGGAATATGAATGAGAGAGAGCATTTTAATTTGTTTATTCATTTTAAACGTTGGAGCCAATAAAGAAAAAAAAAAAATCCCGTATCAGGTTTTCTATTGAATGTATCGGCGAGCTCTCTCGAAAACAACTTATTTGATGAAATCCGTTGAACTATAATATTGCTTTTGAAAATCTAAATTACGAAACATAATCGTTGGTGATTGCGTAAGCGAATATAGTCCATGTGTTCTATTATATAAGGATAACATGTGTATCTTACACTTGTACAAACACATACACATACACATGTACACACACATACACACACACATGTTCACACACACATGTACACACACACACACATGTACACACACACATGTACACCCACACATGTACACACACACATGTACACACACACAACACACACACACACACACACACACACACACACACACAACATGTACGCAAACGCATACACAAGTGACAGCATTTTGTTGATGATTATGATGATTAATGATGATTATAATGATAATAATGATATTATATGAGTAGTGATCGCAAAAATGATAGTAATTGATAATAGTAATGATAATGACAATGATAATATTAAATATTTGATAATAATTATTTTGATAATTTTTGAAGCAACAATAATGGTAATGGCTAATACAGATGATGTTATGGTGAAGTTAAAGGTAATGTTTGTTGATGTTGATGTTGATGTTGATGTTGATGATGATGATGATGATGATGATGATGATGATGATGATGATGATGATGATGATGATGATGATGATGATGATGATGATGATATGATGATGATAATAATGATGATGATGATGATGATACTAATAATGAGGATAAGGAAGAAGAGGATTGTTATGATCTTAAGGATAGGAATTAAGGAAGATAAATACGAAAAGAGGTAAACTTATATCCACACAAGCTTTATACGAAATGGAAAACGGACTCGAGTTACAAGTAAACAAGATAGTCAGAAAGTGAGTGATAGGAAAAGGGAAGGTAAAGGAGGGAAGGGGAAGAAGGGAAGAAGGGGAGGGAGAGGAGAGGAGGGGAGGACGGAGGGGGGAAGGGAGGACGAAGGGGGTAAGGGAGAGAGGAGAAGGTAGTTGGGCGAGGAAAAGGGGAGAGAAAGCGAGAGATGAATGAGGAGAGAGAAAGGAAGGGAAGAGAGAATGGAAGCGAGAAAGAATGAATGAGGATTAAAAAAAGAAAATAATCAAATCAAATAATATGAAGGAGAAATGAATGAATGAGGCAAAGGGGGGAGAGCGAGAACTGAATGAGGAGAGAGAAAGGAAGGGAAGAGAAAATGGGGAAGAAGGGGACAAAGAACTGAGAAGAGGAACGAGGAAATGGAGAATGGGGGAGGAGGGGAGGGGGGGTAGATGAGGATTTCTGTGGTAGTAGAGTGACATGGAAAAACAGTGGGTAAGATTGCACGTCCTGGCTCTGTTTGGGCAATATCTTCTGCATGATAAGGTTGTATTAAGTGACTGAAATATCATATTAATAAATAAATAGA
>NC_051399.1:32717200-32719960 GCF_015228065.2 Penaeus monodon
TTCGCGCATAAAAATCTGTTGAAAATGGGTTTTGCACTAGCCCACTGTTAAACTCATTTAATTATCGGAAAATATATTAAAATGATTAATTATACAACATATTAGTTATGTCCGTCGAATTCATTCGTGCTCTGTGAAATTGTTAAAAACAAAGAATTTGCTGTGTGCTTATAATACTATTTATCAAATTTAAATTATTAATTAACATAACTAATACTAATATTATTAATTTATACAAAATATATACTTTAGCTATATAGTACTCATGAAATCAAATATTTTTTTGAATTGTATAAATATAAATCATGAATTATATATGTGTATATTTTATATATATATATGTGTTGTTTGTAGTTGTTGTTTTATAGTGTTATGTGTGTGTATTTATATATAATATATAATATATTATATATAATATATATATTATATATATGTATAAAATTATGATGTGTGTTGTGTTGTGTGTGTGTGTGTGTAGTGTGTGTGTGTGTTTGTTTGTGTGTGTGTGTGTGTGTGTTGTATGTGTGTATGTATATTAGTATGATGTTGTGTGTATATGTTATAATGTAATGTTGTTATGTATAACAATATATATATAATATATATATATATATTATGTGTGTGTGTTATATTATAGTATATGTAAATATACTTAATGTATTAATATATATATATATATAATACATATAAATATATAATAATTATAATTATCTTTATATAGATATTTAATATATTCCACTATCAAATTATTGTGTTGTGTTTTTGTGTGTGTGGTGTGTGTTGTGTGTCATATTTTAATATATACCTAAATACTAATTTATTGAGTCCAAAAAAAAATTTTCCCAAATTTACCTAGAA
Organism: Penaeus monodon; assembly: GCF_015228065.2. Classification (NCBI taxonomy): domain Eukaryota; kingdom Metazoa; phylum Arthropoda; class Malacostraca; order Decapoda; family Penaeidae; genus Penaeus; species Penaeus monodon. Next base: position 32,718,059 of record NC_051399.1, read on the forward strand.
AATTCTAGTGTAAGATAATAAAGACAGAATTCCCCAAACTTAAGCGTAAATTGATAGAAGTCGAAATTACCAATATAATGAATGCAAATCCGATTGGCCAACCATATTTGATGTGGAGAAGATATACTGAATTTTGGCTTTTTAGAATGCGTACTTCTTTTGTTTCTTTACTGACAAAAACAACATTTCTGTTGATAAAAATACGAATATGTTCTCTGAAATTGACAAGACGAGAGACGGATTATAGGTTGCCTTAAACTCCAATCATTTTCAACGTTCTTAACAGTCTTTCGAGAGTCATCGCATTCGTTTCCTCTCAAATTTTCGTTTGTTATGAATAAGAAATACTAACAGTAAACATAATCAATAAAAGGAAGGAAGGACATTCATAAAATAAACAAAGTGAAAATTGAACATCATAAGGCAAGTTTCTGGAGCATTATAACGCCCGAAATGACCAGAAAAACAAACAAACACGAACTATGATTGGGATTTGGGATCGGGCAAGACTAGGGATTTGGGACATAAGTCTCTGGTCATCTGCTTGTTTCAAGCATTTTTGTTTGTTGCTCAGTCGACTGATGTATCTTATCTACTTATAAATAGACAAAGGAACGAATAGATGAATAAATAAGAATAATAAAGAGGGGAGAAGTTGAAAAAATATATACATGTGCATATATATATATATATATATATATATATATATATATATATTATATAATTATATATATAATATATATATATATATATATTATAAAATTAAAATATATATATATAATATATACTATATAACATATATATAATACATATATTAAAATATACATATTATATATATTTTTTTATATATATATATATATATATATATATATATATAAATTTAAAAAGTATAGAAAACACAAAATATATGTGTGTGTGTGTGTGTGTGTGGTATGTGTGTGTGTGTGTGTATGTGTGTTTGTGTGTGTGTGTGTATGTGTGTGTGTGTGTGTGTGTGTGCATACATACACACACACACACAACACACACACACACCACACACAAATATATATATATATAATATAATATATATATATATATATATGTTGTGTTTTTGTGTGTGTGTGTGGGTGTGTGTGGTGTGTGTGTGTGTGTGTGTGTGTATGTATGTATGCTAATATATGATATGTATGTATGCATACATATATAGATATGTATGTTTTATTATGTATGTATGTATGTATGTATGTATGTATGTATGTATGTATGTATGTATTATGTATGTTGTATGTATGCACACACACACACTTATATATGTGTATGTATGTATATGTGTGTGTATATATATATATATATATATATATATATATATATATATATATATATGCCTAGACGTCTAAAATATGATTTCAACACATACACACGAAATAGATTAAAGAAAGAGAAATAAGTGAAAAATTAAAATTGAATTTCGAGGCAAAAACCCATTTATTGAAGTCTTTAGAGCTTATCTTGACTAATCACCCCATTGCCTCGTTAATGACGTGAGCTGAGGATGGGGAAGGGGGGGGGGTAGAAAGGATTAGCAAAGGGAGAATGAAGACTAAGAAAATAGAGGAACAGAGGATGACCAGAAGAAGAAGAAGAAATAACGATAATAATATGAAAAAGATTTTTATGTAAGATTGGTAACGATGCAGGTTACAGTGATGAGGATTATGATAATGATAACAATGACAGCAACAGTAACAATAATGATTATAACAATATTAACTATGATAACCATTACAACAAAAATGATGATGATCATTATCATATCGATATCAGTAACAATAACACTGTCAACAAAGGCTATAGCAATAATGCTATAACAGTGATAATTATATCAGGTACAACAGCATTCCCACACTGTCAACACTATAA
>NC_051399.1:32720060-32724144 GCF_015228065.2 Penaeus monodon
ACAATATCTTAATGGTGTTTTAGATAAAATTATAAATATAGAATAAGGTTTTCCCTTTTTAGTTTAAAAGTATCGATAAGTTTTAGCCCAGATCAATACTTCTTATCTGTCTCACCCTGTTTTTCTTAGTATCGTATCATGCGTAGATAAGTGTTGTTTCTTTTTCTTCCTAAATAAAACCAAATCTGTTGCCCGGTGTCATTTTCCCTCATTTTTTAAACACAACCATCACCAAAAGTTTCATCATTTTTTATCTTGTTCTAAGATTTTTTCCGCGTCTGAAGAACAAGTTCATTCACTCTCTTTCATCACGTAACGATAACCTCGAGGCACGACAGTTGGTTGCCTGAGGTACGATGACAGCCAATGACATCGTTACCTCAAAGTGTCAGGCCGAAAAATATTGTGTTTTCCCAGTTTCGCTTTTTGTCTTTTTCTACTCCTTTTCCCCTCATTTTTCAATTTCTTAAGGAGAGATATTGTCACGTGTCTATTTCACCGTCTTCATTACCCATCGTCTTTTTTGATAAGCGATTTGCCTTACTTTGAAGTTTGACTTATGACGCACTACCCTTACGTATGCACCCACTGCATACTATATCAAAAATGAAGCAATTCATCATTCAAAGTAAAATCGCCATATCGCTTACACAGCCTTTTATCCCTCCTTCTGAGGTGCTGTCAAGAACCCTTACTTAATTCATTCCCTAAAGTTACGGGAGTCTTTGAGAATTAAGTAATGCTTTGTCGCGTCGCTTGTGCTTAGGTTAAAAAAAGGTAGAGATCGGGAGGCACTGAGAGTGCCAGGAAAGGGAGGCTGAGTTGACGTAGGGGAGAGAGGGAAGGACAGAGAGGAAGAAAGAGAAAGATGGAGAGAAAGAGAAAAGGAGGGAGGGAGGGAGGCAGGCTGAGATAGATAGAGGGAAGGATAAATGGATAGATAGATAGAATAAGAGAGAGAGAGAGAGAGAGAGAGAGAGAGAGAGAGAGAGAGAGAGAGAGAAAGAGAGAGAGAGAGAGAGAGAGAGAGAGCGAAAGAGAGAGATAGTGGGTGAGAGAGAATATGATCTGAAGAGAAAGGGGAAAGAAAAAATCGCGTATTATTATAAGAGACAAAAAAAAAAAAAAAATCCCTATACGCCCCCCTCCAAAAATAATAACAACAAAAAATAACAAAAAAAAAACTTGTGTCGACTTAGAGGAAGTCCGCCCCTCCCACTTCCCCGAAAACGCCTCTGGCTAAGAAAACATAAGCACCTTAAGGAGACAGGAAGACGATCCGCATGCATACTGGCTGTGGCGGCTGCGTCCCCTCCCCTCTCCCCCTCTCCTCCGTTTCCCCTCTCTCCCTCCCTCTCCCCTCTCTCTTCTGCCCCTCTCTCCCTCCCTCTCCCCTCTCCTTTCTCCCCACCTCCCCTCCTCCACCCCCCACCCCCCGCTGAACCCCGTCAACCAGAAATAGTGTAATATTCCTTGGCTTGCGAGTGGCTCCGTCGCCATCCGTCTTCACTGCTGACACCCTCTCCCTACCCCCTTTCCCCCCTCTCTCTCCCCTCTTCCCCTAACCTGAAGACATTCTCTTCCTTCATTTCCTCCTCTTCTTCCCTTTCTCTCTTTTTTTTTTTTCTTTTTTTTCTCCTCCTCATCTTTCACCTATTTTTCCGCTTCCCCTTTTTTCCTGTTTCCTCCTCCTCCTCCTCCTTCTTCTTCTTCTTCTTCTTCTTCCACCTCCTCTATAACCAACCCCTTTTCCTCTTTCTATTCCTCTTTATCCCGTTTCTCTTCCTTCTTATCGTACTTTTATCCATCTTATCCTTCTTCATTTTCTTATCCTCCTTCTTCTCCTCCCCCTCACATTTCTTCTTCTATCCTTTAACAGTCTCCTCAACTTTCCCTCAAAACCTTTTACCCCTATTCCTCCTCTCTTTCTCTCTCTTCTCTCCCTCTCCCTCTCCCCTCTCCCTTTCCCTCTCCCTCTCTTTCTCCCTTTCCCTCTCCCCTCTTCATTTCCCTTTCCCTCTCCCTCCCCCTCTCCCCTCTCTTTCTCCCTCTCTCCTCTCTCTTCTCTTTCTCCCTCTCTCCTCTCTCTTCTCTTTCTCCCTCTCCCTCTCCCTTCCTCTCTCCTCTCTCCTCTCTTTCTCCCTCTCCCTCTCTCTCTCCCCTCTCCCCTCTCTTTCTCCCTCTCCCTCTCCCTCTCTCTCTCCCCTCGCCCTCTCCCTTTCCCTCTCTCTCTCTCTTTCTCCCTCTCCTTCTCCCTCTCCCCTCTCCCCTATCTCTTGTTTTTTCACCTGTTTGCATTACTCTTTTTGTTTCTTTGTTTCTGTAATTATTTCCCATGCTTATTTTTTCTCTAAGCAATATTGCAATTATATGGAAACCGCAGTAACCATAATATCTTATTCTTATGCATAATGATCATTGTTGTTGTTATCCTCATTAACATTATCGCTATTGCTGTTGCTATAATCGTCATTACCATTGCCCTCATTATTACCATAATTATCATTAAGATTAAGATTATCAACTACTGTAATTATCATTATCCTCTCATTATCGTTATCACTGTCCTGTCATTACCATTATCATTAGGCCATCCTTACTATCTTTACTATTATTACAATTTTGAAATTATTTCTCTGTCAATATAATTATCTCTATAATTGTTTTTGTTGTTGTTAACTGGTCTTGCTATTTGCATTATCACCGTTATTAGAATGATAACTGATAGCAACAATTATGAGCAGTAATAATGATTATTATTTTCATTATCATTTTATCATTGTATTTGTTTTTTTATTATATCATTATCATTATCATTTTCAATTTTCTATTTTCTGTATCATATATTGTTATATTATATCATTATTATTATTATTATTATTAATATTATGATTATTATATTATTATAATTATATATTTATTATTATTATATTATTATTATTATACATATATCATATTATATTATTATAATTTATCATCATCATCACATCATATTACTTATTCATCACCATGCCCTATTCCACACCATATCCTTATTATCATACATAAAATTAGGTATCACATCATATTATGTTTTTAATGTCGCGTCTTTCATTACTATTATTTTTGTAATCATCACCTCACAATAAACATCTTTATCTCATTAGATCAATTTATATCATATCTTCATACTATAAAATCTCACCATTCATATCATCATCATCCTTTCAACCAAAAAATTACATCATCTCATTATCAAAACATGTCACCATATCTTATGATTACCATTTCACCATTACTGGAATTAACTTTTGCTAATTGGAAGGGTATGTTTTAATGTTTTGTTTTAGAAAAAAGCAAAAAAGCGGTTTTCCAGGAAGGGAAAAAAAAGCAATTATCTTAACCCAAAGGGGGGAAGGAAGGAAGGAAAGGGTAGTAGATAAAGGGTAAAAAGAAAGAGAGAGAGAGAAGGGGTAGAGAGAGAGAGAAGAGAGAGAGAGAGGGGGGGGGGGGAGGGAGAGAAAAAAAAAAGAAAGGAAAGAGAGAGAGAGGAAAAAAGAAAGAGGAGAGAAGAGAGAGAAAGAAAAAAAAAAGAGAAAAGAGAGAGAAAAAAAAAAAGAGAAAAAGAGAGAGAAAGAGAAAGAGGAGAGAAAAAAAAAAACCGAAAACCTTACCCTTTTACAACAGGGCTTTCCTACGACAAGAAATTTCCGGGGAAATGAAAAATCGCGACCCGGGATATGGACATTTCGCCAAGATGATCGGGCGGAATGCAAATAGGGGAAGTAATAGTAAGAGGGCACGGTGATTTAGAGGGTAAGGTTACTCGTTCCCTCTTACCCGATTATTTCGTCTTTCCCCCTCCTCTTCTCTGTTGTCAAACTTGCTTTTCCCTCTTGTTATTTTAATTGTTCCCCTTTTATTATGTCTGCCCTGTTATTATCTATCTGTTGTTGTAATTGTTATCTCTTATCATCAATCTTCTATCTATATATCAGCCATCTATCAATTTTTTATCATTATCTACCATTTTCTTAGCTAATAGTCTCCATTTAATATAAAAAATACTGTCTCTTATTTGGTAAATTTCTCTAACTATTTTATC
>NC_051399.1:32736050-32738550 GCF_015228065.2 Penaeus monodon
ATATATGATAAGCTTAGGGGAGGTGAGGCTCAGTTCAGGCTTCGCTAGGCTGGGCTTGGTTTTACTAGGTTAAGATAAGATATATGATAGTATTGGAGAAGTGAGGAGTAGTTAGGCTACGCTAGCTAGGTGTGGCTAGGTTGAGATAAGATATAAGATAGTAATGGAGAAGTGAGGTTTAGTTAGGCTACGCTAGGCTAAACTATGTTAGGCTAGGTTACTGTAGGATAGGATGAGCTATGTTTATATAATATCATGTTAATCTATACCAAGTTTTATTAGGTTTGGTTAGGAAAGTGATAGGACGGGATAAAGTTAGAGGTCTTATACTAAGTTGGGACTTGCTTTAGTAACTTACGTAAAAACACATGCTGAGTTCCGCCTTACTTGGGTGTTTCGATTTCTAGAACTTTGATACAAATCTTATAGATATCTGTTCAATTGCATTGTTTAAGGGTAGTCAAGACGATGGCGTCGCATGCTAGTTGTGAAAATATAAATCTGATGGTGGATTTGTATAACGATTATGAAGGTTGTAAATGAAGGAGGCTGTGCTATTTTTCGAAGAGTCTTTTATTTTCTCACTTATGTTTGCAATTTACTTTGTCGGTGTCAGTGATGTTTATTCAATTCTATTCGTTGTTGGTAATTTTAGGGTTACTATTTTTAAACGCTCTTTTGATCTTTTCCTGACCTCATAATATATATATATATAATAATATAATATATATATATATATACATATATATATATATATATAATAAAATATATATTATATATAATAATATATAAACATACATAATATTTAATATAATATATATATATATATATAAAATATATATATTATATATATTAAAACATATATAGTTTGTATATATATAATTATATATTACATATATATATATAATATTATTATATATAATATATTTATATATAATATATTATATATATATATGCGTGTTTTGTGTGTGTGGGGTGTGTGTGTGTGTGTGTGTGTTGTGGGGTTTTGTGTAAATATAAACAGGTACAGATCTATCTATCTATACATCTATACGTTACAATATCTCCACCGCCACATTATCCCTTCGCTTTTCCCCTTAGGCAATTCCCTTCCCTGAATTCTCTCAATCTGACATTTCTTCCTGTAAACCTGGTTCAAATCACTTTTCTTAAACCTATTTGCCCTTCATGCTACCCCCCCCATATATATACACACACACACGTATGTATATATACATGTACACATACACATACACACACATACACACATATACATACATACATACATTTATGTACATATACATATACATTATATTTGTATATGTATATATACATATACACTATATATATATATATATATATATATATATAATATTATATTATTATATATATATATGTCAATATATATATAGATATATATATATATATTTTTATATTATATATAATACTATAATATTATATATATTGGTAGGGTGTGTGTTTGTGTGTGTGTGGGTGTTGGTGTGTGTTTGGTGTGTGTGTGTGTGTGTGTATACATACACAACAGATATATAAATGTATATACTATATAATATATATAATATATAAATTATATATATATATATCTATATTATATATATATGTGTGGTGTGGTGTTGTGTTGTATTGTGTGTTTGTGTGTGTGTGTGTGTGTTGTGTTGTGTGTGTTTGTCGTGTGTGTGTAAATATATATTGTATAGATATATTATATATATATACATATATATATATATTATATATATCATATATATTATAATATATATATTATATATATTATATATATCGAAGGCCACCGTCAGTCAGTAACGACTCTGGCATTATCGTCTCCACCTAGCTGGTAAATCGAAAGGAACGGCATAGACCGATATATATAATATATAATCTTATAATATCTTATCCTATAATATATAAATAATATATATATATATAATTATATCTAATACATATATCTTAATGATACTCGAAGGTCGCCATTCAGTCCGATTGTCCCGACCTATAGCAATTAATGTCTCTACCCACTCCCCTATAGGTAGAGCCTGCTGCCTGTTCAAAGGCTTTGGGAGTACACCCTACACAAAACAAACCACTACCTTGTGGCATCTATGAGATGAAAACGCTGCGGGAATCTAAACTGAGGAAGAGACCGGAACCGGAGTTCCTACGGCAGTTCGTTATTGCTGGCGACGTCGTTCTGGCAACTCCTGTGACGCCGGTGATTCCAAACCGTATCGGTCTATGCCATATATGGAGTGAGGAGAGATAGAGAAGGAGAAGAGCTGAGCGGAGAGATGGGGAGCGAGGGAGAGGAAGAGAGGGAAGGAGAGGGGGGGAGGGTGGAGGGAGAGTGAGGAGGCGGGAGGTGGGAGGGGGATGGAGGGGGGAGGAGAGGAAGAGAGGGGGTGGAGCGGGGAGGGAAGGAGAGAGAGAGTCGGGCTGAGAGGGAGAGAGAAGCAGAGAGTGTTGTTTGGTCTGTGTGTGTGTG
>NC_051399.1:32779799-32784799 GCF_015228065.2 Penaeus monodon
CAGTCTCGTGGAGAATGAGGCCGTCTGCTGCTCTGATGCAATTTGAGGAGGAAAAAGATCGCTGACCAGTGATCTCTCTTATCCTTTAGAACATCTGAGATTCTTAACTTCATTACATTTCTCCTGCAGCCATTTTTCTTACATTACTTTTTGTAAAGTTGTTTGCTAGTTCATATTGCAGGGTTTTCTGTTTTGAAACTTAGCGTTTCCGTAGCAGGTCTGTGAGCTCTGGGTGGAACCAGTTTGATAAGTGCTTCTTTTTTATTGTCGGGATTGTCTTAGCAACTGCTGCTTGGGTGTTCTCAATGAAGGCACCAAAACGATAACCAATGCCTCTGTTAGAAACCTCTGGTAGATTTTTTTTAAATCTTGTCTAAAGTCGCACCTTTTAATTGGTCTGCAATGTGCTGAGTTCAAAATTGAGGGTAATCTTTGCTTTCATCAACGTTTTGAGGGACAATGTGAATTTTATGATCACAGTATTGTGATCTGCATTTGCGTCTATAACCGGATATGCTCGGGAGTGTTTGATTGCGTTTCGGTATCTTGAACGAATCATAACATAGTCGACTTGGTTTCTGGCTCTATCAACTGGACTAATCCATGTATATCGTCATCTGGGATGTACATTAAACCAGGTATCTGTGATGGCCAGATTTGTCTCCTTACATCAGTCTATAACTCTATATCACCATTCATTCCGTTCTCCTAGATCGTGCGGTCCAATAGTCTTCCCGTCTCTATCTGAGCCAACTTAAACGTGAAAGCCACCCACGACAATCATGATTTCATCTGATTTACATGAAAAGAATATTTCATCAAGAGACTGCATCCGCAGTGGGTGAATATGCTACTAAGATGTTTACAATTGCAGGAATAGCTTTGATCTTAACTAAAAGCATGCGGTCGTTTTTGGGGCCAGAACGACAGGACGGATTTTGAAAAGTTTTTATCTAGGACCAGAGCTACTCCATTTTTATGCCCTTTGCATCCTGAAAAGGATGCAAAAGGATGGGTCGCCATTGCCAGCATTGGGCCATCTGACTTCGCACAAACCTAAGCATTGTATATTCATTGTGTGCATCTTGTGGAGAATAATGTCCAGTTTTCATGACTGGTATAAACTTCGAATGTTCCATATTCCAATTTAGATAGTTATGATCTAAATATTTAAAAATTTTTTTAAAGAGTTAAAAAGATTTGGGAATGGGGGTTAAGGGAAGAAACCAAAAAAAATTTCCTGGCCAAAAAAACCCCCCCCCAAAAAGGGAAAAAAAAAACCTGGTTTGTAATTTTTGGGGGTTTTTAAAAATTTCCCCAGAAAAAGGGGGGGGGGGATTTAAACAAAAAAAAATTAAATTAAAAAATTTTTTTCAGTCCAAATTGGGAAAATTTGGAAGCCCCAGAAAAAACCAATTTTCAAAAACTATTGATTCGTTCAAGATCCCGAAACGCAAAAAAACACCCCCGAGATTCCGGTTTAGACGCAAATGCAGAACAATACTGGATCAAAATTCACTTTGGGCCCCTAAAAACTTTGATGAAAGAAAAGTTTCCCCTCAATTTGAACTCAGCACTTTGCAGACCAATTAAAAGGTGGATTTTTAGACAAATTAAAAAAAAATTACCAGAGGTTTCAAAACAGAGGCATTGGTTATGTTTTGGTCCCTTTGAGAACACCAAGCAGCATTGCTAAGACAATCCGACAATAAAAAAGAAGCATTAAAACGGGTTCCCCCAGAGCTCCAGCCCTGCTACGGAAAGCTAAGTTTAAAACAGAAAACCCGCAATAAAAACCAGTAAAAAATTTTTTAAAAAAAGTAATGAAGAAAAAAGGGGCCAGGAGAAATGTAATGAATTTAAGAATCTCAGATGTTTAAAGGAAAAGAGGATCATGGTCAGCGATCTTTTTCCCCTAAATTGCATCAGAGCAGCAGACGGCCTTATTTCCACGATATGAGGATGTCAGTCTCGTTGGGAAGAGTATTTTAAAGAACCTTTAACGAAACCAGAGCCGAAGATTAGCCGGGGAAAACCGTCACATCGGTCCATAAATTTCTGAATCGGAAGGGTGTTGGTTCCTACAGCAAATGAAATTGGGAAAGCTGCAGACCCTGAGGGTGGATAATCGAAATGCTCGGGGGGTTTAAAGGAGAAGGGTTTTGATTCATCTGGAATTCCAAAAATGTTTCTATAAAACAGGAATTTACTAAAAAAAAAGGATGAGATGGTATTCATTGCCCTCCCAAAGGTTCAGGAACATGGTACACAAATACGCACAATTAATCTAATGCCACATATTCTTGGGGACTTTTGAAAATCATTTTTACAGAGTATCAGTAGAAATACCGAAAAATCCAGAGCCCCGGTTGGGGTTATGAAGGTACGAGGAATTTTATCTTCGTAAGAAAATGCAAGGAGGTCCTCGCAAATATCCGGTAGATGACAAAGATACTCTCTTGTTTGTAAAAATTTTCGTTCTATTCATCCCTTTTAAAACTTTTGAAACATGAATAGGTATATATATATATATATATATATATATATATATATTTAATATATATATATTTAATTATTTTTAAAATATATATATATAATTTATATATATGTGGGTGTGTGTGTGTGTGTGTGTGGTGTGTGGAGTGTGGTGTGGTGTGTGCACATGATGTAAGACAATAAAAAATAAATAATATGAAAAGAGAGAAAAAAAAAAAAAAAAAACCCGACCCGACCCCGGGCCCCTCATTGACAGGTCCCCCCGGGGGCCCACAGGGTGGGAAAAAATCTAGGTAAGGCCCATTATTCCCAGGGTTTCCGGGGTTAACCCTTTTATACGAGAAAAGCAGAAAAAGGGGGCGGGGGGGGGGGGTTGGGGGGAATGAAAAGGGGGGGTGAGGTGTCTTGAGGGGGGGGGTTTTGAGATATGAGAGGGGGGGGGTTGGGAGGGGGGAGGGGGGGTGTCGTGGGTGATGGGAGGGTTAGGGGGAAGGGGGGGGGAGGTTAAGTATGGGGAGGAGGGAGGGGGGCAGTTGCGAGGGGGGGAAGGGGGGGAAAGGGGGAAAAATTCGGGGGAAAGAAAAGAGAATAGGGGGGGACATGAGACCAAAGGGGAGGAAAGAGGGGGAGAAAAAAGGAGAAGGGGAAGGAAAAAGAAAAACCGGCACGGAAAAAAGTAATGTCACGGTGCAAAACCCGGGGAATATGAGAAAAAAAAAATGTTTGGGAACCCCGGGTAAAAAGAAGTGGGGGGGGGGGGGTTTGGAAACAGGGGGGGGGGATAGATTGGTTTTAAGTTGTAAGAAACTGGGGGCCCCGAAACATAAAAATAAATAAGACTGAAGTTTAAGTAATATACATGGTACATCATGATAATAACGATAAAAAACCTCAATCTCAGAGAAAAAAAGGAGAGAGAGGGGAAAAATCTGAAGTTAGGAGCTTCGCCCGGTTTTAAAAAATAAAATGGACTCAAACCCAATCTTTCCTCAATTTATTCTGATTTGTAGAAAGTAAAGGTTTCTCGAAAAGACAAAATTGTATACTACTTCAGATAATGATTCTTTTCGGAAAAAAATAGTAACCCCTTCCACTGGAGATTTAATTTTTTAAACGAAAAAATTTTTTGTTTAAAATTTTAACCACCACACACACACACACACACACACCACACCAACACACACACACACACACACACACCACCCACACCCCCACACCCACACACCACACACAAAACCCACACACACCCCAATATATTATTATATATATTATATAAAATTTTATATATTTATAAAATATATTATAATTATATTATTTTTAAAAAATTATATAAATATATAATATATTTTATATATATATACATATATTTTTTATAATATATATAATAATAAATTTTATATATATTTATTTTATATAATAATATATATATTAAAATATAAAATTTTTTTTTTTTGTGGTGTGTGTGTTGGGGTGTGTGTGTTTGTGTGTGTGTGTGGTGTTGTATAATTTAAAATATATTATTATTATTAAAATAATATATAAAAATTAATATTATAATAATAAAATTTTTTATTATATTATATATATATTAAAATATAATATAAAAATATATATATTTATATATTTATATATATATATATATATATTTATATAATATAATATTAATTTGTGTGGTGTGTGTGTGTGGTGGGGTGTGGGTGTGGTTTGTGTGCCCGGGGTTCCCAAAAAAAAATTTAAAAAATTTGGGTTTTAAAAATATATTAAAAAATTTTTTTTATATAATATAATATATATTATATATAAATTTTAAAAATATATATTAAATTAAATTTAAAAATATTATATTTTTTAATATATATATAATATATATATATTATATATTATATATTATAATTAATATTATAAAATTTTTTAATTTTTTATATATTTTTATTAAAAAAAAAAAAATTAAAAAAAAAAAAAAAAAAAAAAAATATATATATATATTATATATTAATATTATATTATAATATAATAATATATTAATATAATTTTTATATAATTAATATTATATATATATATATATATAAATATTTTATATATATATATTATTATATATTTTTTAATTTAAATTTAAAATTTTTTATGTATGAATTATGTTTTGTCCCCCTTCTTTTTATTATTTAAAATTTTTACCCCCCCCTTTTTTTTTTATATATTATTTTAATATAATATATATAAATATATATATAATATATATAAAAAATATATAAATTTTTAATATTTTATATTTTTATATTTTTTTTTTTTTTTTTTGTGTGTGTGTGTGTGTGTGGTGGTGGTGTGTGTGTGTGTGTGGTGTGTTGGGGGGTTTTTGGGTTTTTTGGGGGGTTTTCAAATATAAATTTTCATAACTTTAAAAAACCTTTTTTAAACCCCAAAAAAAATTTTTTAAAGGATAAAAATGATAAAGGCATTTTTAAAACCATTTTTAAATTCCTTTTTCCCTTTCTTCTCCTTCTCTC
>NC_051399.1:32794872-32797372 GCF_015228065.2 Penaeus monodon
TGTTATATATATATTTTCTATTATATATATATATATATATATATAAAGATATATATAATTATATATATTTTTATATATATATATATATATATTATATTATATATATATATTTTTTTTTTTATATTTTAATAATATATTATATGGTATATATATATTTATATTTGTGTGTGTGTGTGTGTGTTGTGTTGTGTGTGTGTGTGTGTGTGTGTGTGGGTTGTGTGTGTGTGTGTGTGTTTGTGTGTGTGTGGTGTGTGTTTTTTGTTGTGTGTGTGTATACTTATATATATACAATTATTATATATTTTATATAAATTTTATATATATATATATATTATTTTATATATATATATATATATATTTGTGTGTGTGTGTGGTTGTGTGTGTGTGTGTGTTTTGTGTGTGTGGTGTGGTGTGTGTGTGTTGTGTGTGTGTGTGTGTGTGTGTATGCGTGTGTGTGTGTGTGTGTCTGTGTGTGTGTCTGTGTGTATATATATATATACATACATATATATATAAATATATATAGTCCGTCCGATCCTCCGACCTGATGTGACCTTCCTCTGCTTCCGTTCGTCTGTCCTCACCCGCCCCGTGTTCCCGCGTTGCCTCTCCCTCTCCTTTTATCCCCCCTCCTCCCCTTTCCTCTTCAGACCTGAAGATGGAATCCAGGGGGGATTTCGAAACTGTAGTCTCATTTCATAAACCTAGTTTTTGTATTGGGGGTTTTTCTTTCATTGTATCAGCACGGAAGAGTGTTTTGCTATTCATATAGATAATATCTATATATATATATAATATAATATACTATATATATATTACATATATATATATATATATATTATATATATATATATATATACTCACACACACACTAACATAAACACACATACACACACACAGTATACAGCACAAAAAAACTCCCTCATACTTCATACGTTTTCACGGCCACACATACAGGCAAGAAAAAAATCCCAGTAACGAAAAAAATGACTGCAATATCAACTTGCAAGTGAGGTGCGTGGAAAGCTAAGACTTACAGACATGAGGTGTGAGGGAGAGAGATAAGCCGATGCATGAGGTGTGAGGCAAAAGCAACAACAAGGAGAAGAGCTTAGAACGATCTTTCTTGCAGACTTGAGTTTCCCCCGCGCATAAAAGCACATGGAAAATGGAATTACATGGATCGTAAAAGAAAGAGAGAAAGAAAAAAGTTAACATAAAAGAGGTGGAAAGAGGAGTAAGAGTAGGAAGAAAGAGAAAGAGGAATAGAAAGAAATCAAAGAAAAGGGGGGAAAAGGTAAACGGTAGAAGATAAGAGGCAGAGGAAGATGAAATAGAGGGAAAACAAATGCTAAGAATCGTGAAAAAAGAACATTAACAAGATAGAAAGAAGAGAGACAGAAATAAAGAAAAAGAAATTGAAGAAAACGAAAACTAAAAAAAAAAACGAAAAGAAAATTAAGATAAGATTAAAGATGAAGAAAAGGAAATGTTTACAAGCGATAAGAAAGGTGAAGTCTGTGAGACTGACTAATGAGGTTGGAGCAGTTTCATGAGAGTAATGAAGGTGCCTGATAAGAACAATGAGGTTTATGAGAGTAGGTTGTGACATTCGTGGCATCAATTGGTGGCAATAGCGAGACCTTCTGCCAACATGAGGTCAGCCGGCAAGAATAACCGCAACGAAGGGGAGGGAAAGAAAGAGAATGAAAACGAGGAACGATAGCGAAGAACAAGAAGAGGGGGAAAGAGGCGAAAACGAAAGCACGGGAATGATGTTGTGTTGCAGGCCGCTGCAGATCAACTTGACGGTTCCACGCACATCGGACTGCGTAGCGAAAATTGGCGCTAATTTAATTTCGCGATGGAGTTTCCACAACACCGTAACAGCATCTAGAGTTTTAGTGGGACGGCGTTTGAAAACTCCTGATTTTTTAAATATAATTATTATTTTAATTTGTTTATTTATCTATTTCATATTCTCTGTTTTTCATGTGTTTTTCTTGTGTGTTCACAGAATTTGCTAGTGAAAAAGGAATAGAGGAGAAAAAAAGAAAATTTTGATATTGAGGATAAGAGAAGAGAAGAGAGAAGAGAAGAAAAGATAAAAGACGAAAAGAGGAGAAAAGAAAAGAAAAGGGAGAATAAAAAAAGAAAAGAAAAGAAAAGAGAAGAGAGAAGAGAAGAGAAGTAAAGTAAAGAAGAGAAAAACAAGGAAAAGAAAAAAATAGAAAAGCAGAGAGAAGTGAAGGAAAGTGAGGAAATTAAATTAAAAAGACTCATTGCATTGCTGGTTTTAGTATATATCAAAATCTTTATATTCGTACTTGTTTTCACACATTTTAATAAGTCTTACAATAAATCTTTAGAACATTTTACTCGAAAAAAGAGGCGACCATCTTGAATAATTTCAACGTAATTTCGTCTGAGTAAACAAGTGTATTTGCGTCAAATAAGCTCATTCTTATGAAATGAAAAACAACCGCAGCGCGGGAGGAAA
>NC_051399.1:32812372-32814872 GCF_015228065.2 Penaeus monodon
TATCTATCTATCTTCCTATCCATCTATCTATCTTCCTCTTTCACCAGCCGTCCAAGGGCCTCTTAACCTCGATGAGAAGAGGAAGAGGAAGAAAAAGACAAAAAATGGGTATGATTATCAATTTGCTTGCTCTTCCACCTTTCTCTTATTCCCGTTCTCTTTTACTTTACGTTGCTATCTAATTATCCGAAGTAACAAAAGCCAATTTCAGCAAATGAGAAAATGATAAGAACGAAAGCAAAAATTAGTTAAATTAAAATCGGCTTACCCTCCAACTTTCCACTTTAACAAAACTTTGGAGATAAACCGTTAATTTTCAGTTTTGAAGTTGGTAATCCGCCATTTATTTTTTTCTTTATTATCATCATGCTACAAGGCTTCGGTCTTTCTTTGCCTCTTTTAGATTACTTATTATAAGATTATTATTAAGTAACATTGGTATAGTTTACGACACACTCTGCTTTGATTAATTTAAAACATGATTTTAGTGACTTGCAAAGGCGCGTTAGGATATTGCTGGCTCGTGTGATTTAGTCAAACTTCATTCATAACACTTACAGACGTATATACATGCGCACACACACACACGCGCGCACGCGCGTGTGTGTGATACTACAATAGTTGCTACAGTCCCATCGATCCCCTTTTCCCTTCCAGAGAGGGATGACCACACCCCTCACCAAGTCCGGAGGAATGGAACCAGACTACCAGAACAGTAGGAAAGTCTGTGCCATAGGTTCACCCCCATTCTTTAGCAGTTCAGCAGGGATATCACATATACCCACAGCTTTCCCAGCTTAGATATCGCCACCCTAACCTCATTCAGGGTAGGAGGTTCCTCGCTGATGGTAGAAAAGGTTACTTCATTTGACATACGTATTATGGCATTGAGTCTGAAGCATGCTTTTGGCTTCGTGTCTCTTATTGCTTTGTACGCCTCTACCAATATTTGTAAACTCGATGAAAAAGAGTCACTGTATGCCAAACTCACATCTGTGGCAGACAAATCTCCCTGGCGAGATATTCGTGTTGTACTGAGCAACTTTGCTGTTTCCAGCTGTGATCGAGCTGACTACGAGATGTCTGTTGGTCCCCATGGCTTGGGAGAGGATCTCAATAGCGAGAACAGCCTACATCTCTGGGATTTTGCTAGTTCTCAGAGATTGAGGATTTCTGGCTCCTAGTATCAGCTCTCCAACCCGCATCGCTGGACATGATATAGCGATATGTCTACCGTGACCAAGGAGATCGGCCACATAGTTGTTAGCACTTGCTGGAGGATCCTCCAAAATTGCAGGGTTTACTGGAGTGCTGGGTTCTGTAGTAATGAGGAGGGGTGAACCCAGAGGTTCGCCACAGCTATCTCTAATCGATTCACAGTACTCAAAAATCTGACAGACCCTATAGCTCTATGGAATGTCTTCAAGCATGAAACATTTGATGCAACACAGGAGTCCATCGGCGAACGCCCAATGTGAAGGCAGAATTTCATCTCACTGGAGACACGAAAGGTCATAGATGTGTGCTGCATGGCTTGATTGAATGGCAATCGGACTTTGTACCGTTCCTTGGTTCACAGGGCTCAAACACTGCTGAGAAGAGACAAGGAACAGTTCATCAGGATTCTTGCTGAGGAGGGTGAAGGCCATTTCTTAGTAGATGACCTTCGTCCTGCCTGCCAAGCCCTAAGGAAACTCTCCTTGCAGATGACTGCAGTCTGCTCAGTGAGTGGATGGATCATCTGAGATCATGCTGGGGTTTGTAAATGTAAATGTTTGTAAACTGAGTAATTTGAGCAGCTGACCTCCAGCAATTAGTCTGGATGCAAGTATTTTCGTTATCCCTAGGTCTCACACTGGGTTGGTGGCTGCCAAGGTGCACGCCAGCAGTCACCCTCCTGACGGGACCCACAGCCTGCTTCACTTGCTAAGTGAGAGAGGAAGTAACCTTCCCCAGCATTTCCCTTTATTTAGTTTTGTGCCAGTGAGTTTATATCTGAGGGGTGGGGGACTGGAATGCCCCCCTCCCCGAGCAGCCCATGCACACCAGAGGCGCTGAGGGGCAGGAGCTGGTATGGAGTCAGAACTTGTTCACATGCTGATGGGCCATGTCTCTGTACCTCTAGAGCCCCTGCTGAGGGCAGACCATGAGCAGAAACCTGAGTATGGCCATGTTCTGTAGCCTAGAGCCCCTGCTGCTCCGAGATCACCCACATTTTAGCCAAGGACCGCTAGGTACCTAGTTTCTGTGGCAATGCCTGAGAGCATGCGAGCGTGTGGAGAGCTATGAGCCGGCAAGGAAGACTTATGCAGAGCTGCTCCCTTTTCCAATCTAGGCATGCCAGCGGTGGCAGCTGCAAGCGATGTGTGCCATTTTTACCTCTCTGTCCCCTTTCTGCTAATTTCGTGTTTAAAGAGATTTTTATTCTACTGATTCATTTTTTTTTCGATTTTCTTCTCTATTTTCATCTACCTGTGCTTCTTTAATCCTTCCTTTTGAT
>NC_051399.1:32839872-32842372 GCF_015228065.2 Penaeus monodon
GTTTGATAAATACAATGATCACCCTAGCTACAAACTCGGATCAAAACAATATTATTATAGAAGAAAAAACTATCTAATATTGAACCAGCATAAAAAAAAAAATATATATATCTTACCGGAACTCGTAGAACAAAGAGATGTGAGTGAGAATCGTAAACAAATCGGTATCATACTAGACACAGAATAAATAAATAGATCGAAAACGGAGGCAGATTTAAGACAAGCTTCCCAGTCGACAGACGCAAATAATCCCAAAACAGAACCAAAAAATCGACTAACCGATCGGGCATACAGCAAGCTCCTGATCGAGAGCTTGACGCCAACTTCCTTTCTCCGAACAGCAGCAACTCAAGCCATCTTGCTTTGGCAGTAGATTTACCCGGAGCCAGCTATTCACACACAGCAAGCTCCGAGACTGACAATCCGCTTAACTTCGGGCGTTTGCACGAGCCTATGGGTTTTTAAAGCAGATTGATCGCCATTAGCTTTTTCGTTGAATATGTCACCTTAAATTTTTTCCAAATGTTCATCAGAACGACAAAAACCAATGATAAACGCTCAAACACACTATAAAAAAAAAAAAGATGATGATAATTAAGTTAAGGGTAAATACATGCATAGGATATTAATATATAAATATATATAAAATATATATATAATAAATTTTATAATTTTTATTTATTTTATAATATATATGTTATATATATTGTATATATGTAACACACCACACACAACACACACACACACACAAACACACAACACAAACACACACAACAATGAATATTTGAATATGTATATAATATATATATATATAATATATATATATATATTTTATATTGTATATATTTTATATAAAATATATATAATATATATATAATATATATATTAAAAATTTTTGTGTGTGTGTGTGTTGGTGTTGGTTGTGGGTGTGTGGTTTTGTTTGTGTGTGTGTGTGCATTTGGGGTGTGTGTGTGTGTGTGTTGGGGTGTGTGTGTGTTTTTTTATGTATCTTATTATTTACCCATCTACTTCACATATTATTAATATAATAATATATATTTTAATATATTTTATATATATATATTATATATAATATATTATTAAAAAAACACACACACACACGAGCCCACATTTCCTTTAGTTTAGTCCAGTATGGTCAAAGGCTATGGGAGTTCACCTAGCAAAAAAATCCATTGCCTTTTGATATCTATAGTGAAAAGGTTTTGGGGGTAAAACCCCCGAGGACAAATCCCGGGGTGGGATCCCGAGGCAGTTCGGCGTGCTTGCGACCCGTTTGGAACCCGCGAGTAGCTGGTGCCAAACCCAAACGGTCTGTGCTGTTCCTTTGGATCTTCAGTTTCGGGGAGAGGAAGCCTGCTGCATGGGCAACAGCTCGATATTTATATATATATATATATAATTATATATAATATATATATATTATAAAATATATAACATATATATATTATTATATATATATATATATATATAAAAAATTAAAAAAATATATTATATAAAATTATATATATATATTATAATTAATATATATATATTTCATCTTTGTTTTCACATTACTGGTGGTGTGTGTGTGTGTGTGTGTGTATGGTTTGGGTGTTTGTGTGTATATATATATATATATAAAATATTATATATATATATAATTTTAAAATATATTATATATATTTGTGGTGTGGGTGGTGTGTGTGTGGATGTGGTTGTGTGGTGTTGGGTGATGAGGGGGTGAGGTGTTTTGGTGGTGTTGTTGGGGGTTGTGTGGGGTGAGTGGGTGTGACTGTGGTGATTACTATCTAGATATATTTTTATGTGGTGGGCAATATTTATATGAGTATATATTAATATAAATTATATAATTAAAAATATATAAAAATATAATTATATATATAATAAAAATATTTTATAATATATATTAAATATATAATAATAATAATAAATATATATACACACACAAACAAACACCACCCAACCACACACACACACACCACACACACACAACACACACACCACAATATATATATATATATATATATATATATATATAATTTTATATATATATAATATTATATATGTATACGCATAATAAATGTAAATATACGCACACATATATGGTAACATTTTTTTTTAACGGTAGGTTCATGTTTTGGCACGTGGACAGCATGATACTTAGTTATATATAAATAATATATAATATATAATATATTATATATTATAAAAATAATATTAAAAAATATATATATATATATTGTATATTTTATAAAATATACATATTATATATATATATATATAAAATATTAATATATTAAATATATATTTGTTGTGTTGTGTAGTATAAAACCAAAAAAAAACCCCACACACACACACACACACACACACACACACACACACACACCACCAACACACACACACAACACACACACACAAACCCCCCCCCCCCCCCCCAAAAAACCCCACACACACACAAAACACACAACACACACCACCC
>NC_051399.1:32857372-32864872 GCF_015228065.2 Penaeus monodon
AACAAGGGAGTATGGGAAGATGAGACTATGCAGTAGTTATATTAAATCAGTTAGTTGAAAGGATCAAAACAAGCTCACCAATTCCTCCACTAGGGGCACATAGTATATGTTTTGGTGAATGTCTTCAACAACAAGTAAGATGGATACAAAAAAAAAAAAAAAAAAAAAAAAAAAAAAAAAAAGAGAGAGAGAGAGAGAGAGAGAAATGAAGATTAACGCAATTCCAACACCACTCGGCTTGCGGAATCTGCGCCTCAAGCGTACATAGCCTATTCAGTACACTAACAGTAATCATTTATTTCAAAGGCTACTCCTACCTTCGCATCACACCACTTTACACGCTACTCTAGACTTTCATACCAGTCCTGCCCTGTACTCGACGGAAGGGAAGTCTTACTGTGAATTTTATGCAATGTTATTTTCATCAATATGGCAAAGTATATTAAGCTTACCGACTTCTTTGTACCAGTTATTCTTCAATATTTATATTATTGAACGAAACTATTTAGACCCATTTTATGATGACAATGGAGATTTATTCATATTAGTAATGGCGATGATGATAATGGTCGCAAAATATAATGGTAATGATAATTGTAAGAATAACTTTTGTAGTGATGATGATATTCATGATACTAAGGAAGAAATAATAATAACAACAAAGATAAGCACGTACCTATACTTACAAGCAATTATACCAACAAAACAGAGTAACCTTCCCTTATAGAGACAATCAGTTAAGCTCCAAATTCATTAAGTACGACAAGCTCTTACAATATTGCCCTCGAAGACCCTCCATTAACCCCCCCCCCCCCTTGCCCCTCCTGCCAGGTGGCTCGGTTAGTCTGTAATATATTCCTTCTCTCTCTCCTTTCCTCCCCTTCCTCCCCAGCCCCCTTTCCTCCCCTCCCCTATTGCCCCTTGGGGATCCCTGCGAATGGAACTACCCCACCCCCACCCCCCACCCCCAAGGCATGTGTTGGGCTGGCCATTTCTGTGATCTGGAATTGAAATCGATTTTTTAAAATACTTTGTTCAGGTTGATGCTTTTGAATCTGACGTTACTGTTTTTGCCATTCCTTGTAGTTCTGCTTTTATAAGTGTGATTGGGATTGGTGTTTCCATCAGTGTGATTGGTATTGCTGTTTTCAACATTATGATTATTATTGTTATCAGAATTGGTCTTCTTCCTCTTTCCGTCATTCTCATCATCATTATTATTATTATTATTATTATTATTATTATTATTATTATTATTATTATAATTATTATTATTATTATTATTATCATCACCATCATCATCACCTTCATTATCATCATTGCCACTACTACTACTACTACTACTGTTTTAATCATACTCAGCAATATCATTACCTTTTTTCATCATAATTCATCTCTGTCATCGTCATCATTTCTACAATAGCCAAATGATATCAATAAAAGTAATAATATGAGAATCCACCCCATACCTTCCCTGGCAAGCAACAGCATAAGAAGCAAGAGAAGTCAATTACTGTGCTCCTGTTACCCGCGCACCTATGTATCTTCGTCCTGTTAAGTGAATAGCCTCTACTTATCTCGGGGCTACTAATTTTACTAGCTAATAGCCCGATGATATTTCACGGAAGCTGGGCAGATGGAGAAGCATGAGGGAGAGAATGAAAAGCTTTCTCTCCCGAAATAGATTGGACATTTTGGTAATCCAGGGAAAGTAGCATCGCCTTGTTGTTGTGAGTCGTATTTGATCCTGTACTGAGGGGGATCGAAGTCTATTTGCATGGACGTGGCTACTTCTAGCCTGTTGGAATTTCGTTTTTCACTTTTAGTTGGTCTTATTTTTAGCGTTTACCCAGTTTCTTCCATTAGCACTTATGTGCAAAGGAGCTGATATATTTATCATTGCAAAAATAAACAAGCGCGTTGCAAGTTGAAAAGTTAGTAATGGTTTTAAAAAAAAAAATCAGCCAACATGATACAAGACTTGTTTACTAATATATCACTGGAAATGGATTATTATGGCAATACCCTTCACGATTTGGGCATTGCAAGAATATCATTGCTTCATGATCTAAAAAGTGCATCTACAAAGGTTCCACATACCTCTTAAATATTCGACCAAGAAGTTTCTACACAAAAATCTATCTCAACATACTCATTTCTTCATATTTCTCTAAAAGAAATTAAAAGGTAGATTATCTAGAATCTATAAAAAAATACAACCTGAATATGACTAAAATAACATAGCACAAAATGACTACATATTTTTCGCTGTATTCTTCCAACATTTCCTCATAACCGAATAATATATATAAGGACGTGCTTTTGGCAAATAGACATAGATGAATGAGAGAAAAAGATGGTATAGAGAGAGAGAGGGAATGGAAAGTTAGTCGAATGGATGGATCGGAGTATTAGTATTGATGAAGAGAGAGAGCAGAGGAGATGAGGAGAGTGATAGAGAAGACAGAGAGTAGAGAGAGGAGAGATACAGAAAGAGAAAGGAGGAAGGAAAGAGAAGGTAAAAAAGAAGATCAGAAAGACGAGAGGAGTAGACGGAAGAGAGAGGAACGACGAGGGGGATGAGATATGCAGAGATGAAGAGGAGTAGAGAGAGACATGAGTAGAGGAAACGAAAGAGGTGCAAGAGAGAGAGAGAGACAGAGAGAATCCATTTAGAAGAGAGAGAAGGAGAGATGAGTATGAAAGAGAGAATGGAAGAGAGAGAGAGAAACAAGAGAAGAGAGAGAGATGATAGCAGAGACAAACGAAAGTGAGAGGAGAGTGGGATAGAAAGAGAGAGAGAAGAGAGACTGGTAGAGTAAAGAAGAGGAAGGGATAGTTTAGGTACACGTGAGGGAAAGTTCTAGTGAGAGAGAGAGAGAGAGAGAGAAAAGAGAGAGAGAGAGAGAGAGAGAGAGAACAGAGAGAGAGAGAGAGAGAGAGAGAGAGAGAGGCAGAAAAAGAAAGAGACAAAGAAAGAGAGAAAGAGAAACAGGGTAAGAGAAAAAAAAATGACATAAAGAACGAGATACAGAGATAATAAAATATACAGAAAGAGACAGTGAAAGAAAGAAAGAAAGAGAAAAATAAATAGTGGAAGTAAAAGAACCAGAAAAAGAGAGGAAAGTAACAGGGGAACTATCTAATGTTGTGTTAATGACCACTCCTCTCCCAGGCGTGTCAGCGGCGATCGGCAGCCTGTGAAACCATGTGGCTTCATATGTTATTTATACCTCTCTCTTTCCACCTCAGTATTTCGGTCATTTTTTCCTTTTCTGTCTGTCTGTCTGTCTCTTTTTTCTATTTGAGTGTCTATCTATCTATCTATCTATCTATCTATCTATCTATCTATCTGTCTGTATATAATGTGCATATATATATGTGTGTGTGTGTGCTTCTATCTCTGTCTCTCTCTGTCAATCTGTCTATTCATCTCTTTGTCTGTCTGTCTGTCTGTCTGTCTGTCTCTCTCTCTCTCTCCCTCCCTCTCTCTCTCTCTCTCTCTCTCTCTCTCTCTCTCTCTCCTTCTCTCTCTCTCTCTCTCTCTCTCTCTCTCTCTCTCTCTCTCTCTCTCTCTCTCTCTCTCTCTCTCTCTCTCTCTCCTTCTCTCTCTACCCCTTCCCATCTTTCACTCTTTCACTCTGTCTACCATTTTCTTTCTCCACCACAAATAGAACTAAATTTGCTTATCGCATTCAACCCAAATATATTTCATCCCCGCATTGCAATAAAACACCCACCGTTCTTTTATGCTGTTGTTCAACTGTTGCACTTCAAATATTTATGTGATATTTAGGGCTTACGTGTTGTAAGGGCCATCACTGGCACAGGGTCTGAATATACCGGCTGAATGTTTTGCCTTTCTGTGTAGTACCCTCCGTTGTGTGCCGGTTTGTTGATGAGGATGCGGAGGATGAGGAAGATGAGGGGGAGGAGGAGGAAGAGGAGGAGGTGGAGGAGGTGGGGAGGAGGAGGAGGAGGAAGGAGGAGGAGGAAGAGGGGGAGGATGAGGAGGAGGATGAAGGAGGAAGAGGAAGAGGAGGATGAGGATGAGGGTGAGGATGAGGAGGAAGAGAATGAAGGCAAGGAGAAGGAGGAGGAGAATAAGGACGAGGATGAGGAGAATAAGGAGGAGGAGGAGGAGAATAAGGATGAGGAAGATGAGGGTGAGGATAAGGATGAGGATGAGTATGGGGGAGAGGACGAGGATGAAAATGATGATGATGATGATAATGATGGTGATGGTGATAGTGATGATGATAATGAGAAGGAAGTGGAGGAGGGTGGTGGTGGTGAGTGTGCTACTCCTACTGATGCAGATGATGCTGGCGACGATAATGCTATTAAAAAAGACAGATATTTATCAAAGTAAGAGTGCACACAAACAACCGCATAAACAGGTATACGGCTCTTAGACAAATCGTTCGATAGACGCAACCGGCAAATGCTACCGGCGAATCCCCCCCCCCTCCCTCCTCGTCTCCCCCACTCCCTCCTCGTCTCCCACCCTCCCTCTCCCCTCGCTCCCCACCCCCATGACGTCACCGAGAATAAACGAACGGGCCATTTTCTTCAACAGCCGTCAACGGAAAGGCTGATGATGTCTCGGCTGTCACCTTCGAGACGAAAGCTTAGTGGAGGCGAAGTTGTTGTTGTTTTCAGTTTTAGATTTTTATTTCTTCCTCTTTTTCTGCTTATTTCCCTTGTTCTTCGTCCTCTTCTTCTTTTTCTTCTTCCTTTTTTTATTTTTTTTTTTCTTTTTTTTTTCCTTTTTCTTCTTCTTCCTCTTTCTTCTTTTTCTGTTTCCTTTTTCTTCTTCTTCTTCTTTATCCTCTTTTCTTTTTCTTCTTCTTCTTCTTCTTCTTCTTCTTCCTCCTCCTCTTTTCTTCTTCATCTTCTGCTCTATTTAATTTTTTTCTTCTTTTTCTGGGCATCATTTTCTTTCTTTTTTTTGTTGTTGTTAATGGACATTCGTTAAGACTTCGTCAGCACTTTGACAGATAGTTTTTTTCTCCTTCGTTTTCTTTTATTTTTGTTTTAAGCTTGGGTTATTTTCGAGTTTGGGATACGTCTCTTTTTCTATTTTTCGTCTCCTTTTATCTGTCTTTATCTTTGTCTATAGCTGTTTATTTGATTTGTTTGTTTGTATGTGTGTTCATGATTGTTTTTTTTTTTTCGATACAGTTTTGCATACTATTTCTTACACACTTGTGATAAAACGTCTTTTTTCATCTCCTTTTCGACTGACCTATCTGTCTTTATTATATATATGTCTGTTTGTGTGTTTGTCTGTCTGTCTGCCTCAACGCCCTTCATTTTCTATTTTTTTTCGACAAATCTTTTTCTCAGTCGCTCTTCTCTTTCTTTCCCTCTCCTTCCCTCTTCTATATTCCTATCCCTATTTTCTCTCTCTCACTCACTCCTCTCACTCCTCTCCTCTCTCTCCCTCTCACTCCTCTCCTCTCTCTCCCTCTCACTCCTCTCCTCTCTCTCCCTCTCTTCATTACCTTCCTCTCTCTCCTTCTCTTCATTACCTTATCTCTCCTACCACTCTTCTATTTATCCCTCTCACCACTCTTCTCTCCCTCTCTCTATTATTTTCCTGTTTTTCCTACCTCTTCTTATCCTTTCCAGAATCCGAGCCGGCAACACCAGCTCATCGACCTGTGATCTCATTTAACATTATTGGGACGAGGCCGATATCGACGAACCTTTCAGAATGTTGTTAAAAATAAAGGTCATTTGGTTTTCAACCCAATTTGCTGGATCTGCGGTCATTATACATCGGGTATATCGACTACGTTCTCTTTCAACTTTAATGTTTTTATTTTCGTTTGCGTGTATACGTGTTTGTTCTGTTTATTTTGTCTATTCATTCGGCCATTTTGTAACTCTTTGCATGTTTAAGCACGCGTATTTATATTTGAGGTGTGTGGGTGTCCATGCCTCTGTGTGTTTGGGTATATATGTATATGTATTTGTGTGTGTGTGTGTGTGTGTGTGTGTCCATGCATCTGTGTGTTTGGGTGATATATGTATGATTGTGTGTGTGGTGTGTGTGTTTTGTGTGTGTGTGTCCATGCATCTGTGTGTTTGGGTATATATGTATATTTGTGTTGTTGTGTGTGTGTGGGTGTGTGGTGGTGTGGTGTGTGGTGTGTTTGGTGTGTTTGTGTGTGGTGTGTGTGTGTTGTGTGTGTGTGTTTGTGTGTGTGTGTGGTGTGTGTGTGTGTGTGTGTGTGTGTGTGTGTGTGTGTGTGTGTGTGTGTGTGTGTGTGTGTGTGTGTGTGTGTGTGTGTGTGTGTGTGTGTGTGGTGTGTACGTGTTGTGTGTGTGTGTGTGTGTGTGTGTGTGTGTGTGTGTGTGTGTGTGTCCATTTACTCACCCTCGTATTTACGTAATGGCAAGGTTGTTGTGCATGATTAAGCTTCTTTACGATACAGTTTTGCAAACTATTTCTTACACACTTGTGAGAAAACAATGGACTACAGCAAAGTTTGCAACACTGTGTACCCACCTTTTTCTGAAGAGTTAACTTTAACTTTTTGTATCTCTATTTACTATTCCATCAGTCAACCTTTTATATTTTCCCCTTTGGGCGTTTTTAAGGTTTAGGTAATCATATGTACCTAAATGTAGACAAAAACTATCAAATACGTGTCTGGGGTATCATCACCATCGATCAATCGTATCATGCAAAATGATATACATAAATACATACATATACACAATTATACATACATATATACATACACATACATACATACATGCATGCATGTATACATGCATTCAGGTTTTAAGTCATTATCAGGTACGATTTATCTTTGTTTATCACCACCAACTACCTCGTACAGCGCCATCTCTATTCGTGATTCTAAAGCGTTGGAGTTGCCCGATGATGCATCCACGTCTATTTATTTAACTGCACTTGCGAGGCGAGGGGGGGAGAGGGAAGGGAGAGGGGGAGAGGGGGAAGCTGGAGCCACCTCACGTCACAGCCAATTTGGGAAGATTAGGAGGATAAGAAAATGTCAATATTATTCCCCTTGAGGCCAACGTGGAACGCAAAATGGAGTGGCAATATGTTTTACAAGCTCGTGTTTTACATATTCCATCACGGTTATCCATTCGTTTTGGTCGTTGGGTGCATTTCGTATCAAGCGCACGCGGGCTCGTCTCGTGGGGAAAGAGGGAGGGACGGGAAGAGAAGCAGAGGAAGAGGAGAGAGAAGGAAGAGGAGGAGGAGGAGGGAAAGAGAAGTAGAGGAAGAGGACCGAGGAGGAGGAGGGAAAGAGAAGTAGAGGATGAGGGGCGAGGAGGAGAAGGAAGAGGGGGATGGGGAGGGGAAGGAGGAGGAAGAGGAGGAGGAGGAGCAGGAGGGGGAAGAGTAGGAGGGGAGGAGGAGGAGGGGGATGGGGAGGGGAAGGGGGAGGAGGAGGAGGAGGAGGAGGAGCAGGATGGAGGAGGAGGAGGGGGAAGGAGGACGACGACGACGACGCC
>NC_051399.1:32894872-32907372 GCF_015228065.2 Penaeus monodon
ATGTTTGGCTTCTGTCTATTGAGAGAAACATAAAAACGGTTTATTCTTTATCTATTCCATCTTAAGGAATTGCAGTACCTTCGTGTTTGTGAAAATGGACAGTAAATAGAGAAAAAGGTATTTCAATAGGCACACACACACACACACACACATATATATATGTGTGTGTGTGTGTGTGTGTGTGTGTGTGTGTGTGTGTGTGTGTGTGTGTGTGTGTGTGTGTGGTGTGTGTGTGTGTGTGGTGTGTTGTGTATATATGTATATATATATATATATATATATATATATATATATATATATATATATATGATAATATATATCTATGCATATTATATTTATATGCATATATATATATATATATATAATATATATTAATTATATATATATATATATATACATATTATATTTATATGCATATATATCTATATATATATATATATATATATATATAATATTATATATATATATATATATATATATATATATGTATTTTTTTATTTTATTTTATTTTTTTTTTAACGGTAGGTTCATGTCTGAGCCGCCGTGGTCACAGTATGATACTTAATTGTAGTTTTCATGTTGTGATGCTCTTGGAGTGAGTACGTGGTAGGGTCCCCAGTTCCTTTCCACGGAGAGTGCCGGTGTTACCTTTTTTAGGTAATCATTCTCTCTATTTTATCCGGGCTTGGGACCAGCACTGACTTGGGTTGGCTTGGCCACCCAGTGGCTAGGTAGGCAATCGAGGTGAAGTTCCTTGCCCAAGGGAACAACGCGCCGGCCGGTGACTCGAACCCTTGAACTAGATTGTCGTCGTGACAGTCCGACGCTCTAACCATTCGGCCACCGCGGCCTTGACGATCATGGGCTTCCATGATTTTTCTTGGCAATTTAGAGCGGTGGTTTGCCATTGCCTTCCGCCCGGTGTTTTTATCGAGTCACCATCTCTATTTACCCGGCACTGACTTGGGCTGGCTTGGCCACCCAGTGGCTAGGTAGGCAATCGAGGTGAAGTTCCTTGCCCAAGAGAACAACGCGTCGGCCGGTGACTCGAACCCTCGAACTCAGATTGCCGTCGTGACAGTCTGGAGTCCGACGCTCTAACCATTCGGCCACCGCGGCCCCCATATATATATATATATATATATATATATATATATATATATATATATATATATATATATATATATATATATATGTACCTTGGAATACCCTAGCCGGAGAAAAGCATTGCATAGGTGGTATATAAACCCTTTTTATATCTTTTACTTGGCATAGTTAGAAGATGGGGTGTCTATTATTATTGTTTCCATAAGAATGACAAGACTAGGTATTAATTAACTGATCTTGCTCTGCATGTCTACTATTTTTATTATTCTAGCTCTCATTACCATCGAACTTGATATTACTCATAAATACAATCGCTGGTGTTATGCTACTTGTGTATTTTTCCCCAGCACAAAGCCTTTACACCGGTAAGCAAATAAATATCTGCAGAGGGATATAGCGTATTTTGGAGGGACCGCCTGTCGGGGTACCTCTTGCTCATAGAACCCTTACAGTGTGTGTGTGTGTGTGTTATAAGTTATGATAATGATAAGAATAATAACATCAATAACAATAGTAATAATAAAAAGGATTACATTGATGATAATGGCAATAGAAAAAGTAATAATAGTACTAAAACATATAGAATTATATTAATGATAATAATAATAATAGCAATAATAATAATAATAATAATAATAATAATAATAATAATAATGATAATGATAATAATAATGATGATAATAATAATAGTGATAGTAATAATAATAACAATGATAATTATAATAATAACTTAAATGTTGAATACGATAAGGAAAATAATATCAAAAGTAATACTAATATCATAATAATAATTGTTATTATGATAACAGTGATAGTTATCATGAAGATAATAATGATAACAGTAATGACAATAATCATAACAGTCATACAAATAATAATGATAATAATAACAATAATTATAATAATAATAATGATAATAATAATAATAATAATGATAATAATAATAATAATAATAATATTAATAATAATAATAATAATAATAATAACAATGATAATAATGATAAGATCTACAGTGATAATAAAATAATAAAAACAATATCATTAGTTATTATCATCGTTATTTTTATTATCAACATTATCATAACAGTGAGCAGTTATCATAAGAACTATTAGATAGCAATTCTAATAGCTGTAATAATGGTAATATACTGAAAATTGCGCTGTACTGGACATTCACAAATGCACCGCAATAGGAATACAGCAAAAATAATAAATTGATAAAGAATTAATTAATGAATATATAAATAAATAAAAGATTTCACCAAAGAAAACGTTGACAACAGAAAGAGAGTCAAACAATTAGACGCGAACTTGCAAGAGAGCCTCACTTTTACGAAGTTGAGCACGGGCACAACAACGAGGTATAATGAAGTCCCGGATGACGTGAGGTTTCTGTTCTTCGCTGCTTGTTCTTGTGTGTTCTTTTGTTCACTCGTTTAACTGCTGCCTCAGTTGCTTCATTATCCATTTTGACCTGCTGTGTTTTGCATGTGTCTAGCTATGTCTTCCTTGATGTGTTTGCGATGTACTGGAAGGCGCTGTCATTACTCTAGGATATGTAGATAACTAATGTCTATAGAGCTAAGTATGAACCTGCTGATGTTATGATTTTGAGAGGTCTCGTGGTCTAGTTATTATAAAATACTCCTTATTCTGGGTCATAACTAGAGTGGCATAGGTTCGAGTCCTTGTCATTTTTTCTGCATTGTTCTGTATTACAGATACACGCACTCTCTCTCTCTCTCTCTCTCTCTCACTCTCTCTCTCTCTCTCTCTCTCTCTCTCTCTTCTCTCTCTCTCTCTCTCTCTCTCTCTCTCTCTCTCTCTCTCTCTCTCTCTCACACACACACACATACACACACACACACACACACACACACACACACACACACACACACACACACACACACACACACATATATATATATATAATATATATATAATATATATATAATATATATATACATATATATAATATATATATATATATATATATTATATATATAATATATGTATAATATTATATGTGTGTATATATATGTATATATATATATATATATATATATATATATATATATATGTATGTATATATTTATTTATTCATTCATTCATTTTTTAAGTGTGTGTGTGTGTGTGTGTGTGTGTATAGTCCCCCCTCCCACACACACACGCACATCAATTCAATGGCTAGTTGAAAGCACTGATGAAACGTGGGTGTCGTTGTTTATGTTTGAATACCCTTTCATATGCCTGGTCTACATGTGGCTGCGCACAAACGAGAAGAAAATGTGTCTGTATGAATCATAAGCTATTTTTTTGGCTATTAATGATTGTCGCTATTACTGTGCCAGCTATTGTATGTGTGTGATGTGTGGGAATGTGCGCATACAGAAGTATCCGTTTACACATGTGTTTTTATTAGGTGATGAGTATGTGTGCGTGTTCGCGTCCTTACACATGTCAGTGGAGCTTCTTAAATCCTGTTATTTAGCATTAAGTGGCCAGACAGATACCGTTTTTGTCATAATGGGTAAATATCAAGAACCAGTGACTCATTTGCATGTATAACGAGCGTGATAAGAGAAGCAACAATATTCAATTTAATAGTAATTATTATGTTAACGATAGCAGCAATGATAACAATAATAGTGATAATGATAATGGTGATAGTAATGATAACAATTATGCTAAGTATGATGATGATAATGATAACAATAGTAATGACTTAATAACAATAACTTATGATAATAATATAATAAAATAACAGTAATAATGATGGGAAGAGAATAAGGATAATACCGTTAACAGGTTTTATGATAATAAAAATGATAATAATAATGATGATAATAATATTACTACTACTACTACTACTAAAGTTAATAATGATGATATAAGTAATAATAATAATAATAATGATAATAATAATAATAATAATAATAATAATAATATTAATAATAATAATAATAATAATGATAATAATAATAATAATAATAGTAACAATAATATTATTAATAATAATAATGTTAATAATAGTAATAACAATAATAATAAAAATTATAGTAATGATGCTAATAATGATAATGATAATATCAATAACAATGAGTGATGATGATAATAATAATAACAATGCTGATATCAATCATGATAATTATGATGATAATTATGATAATAATGATAATAATAATGATACTACTACTTCTGCTACTACTACTACTAATGATAATGATAATAATAATAATAGTAATGATAATAATAATAATAATAATAATAATAATAATAATAATAATAATAATAATAATTGTGTTAATGTTAATAATAATAAGAGTAATAATGATAAATATATGATAAGAATGCTAATGATGTTAATGAAAAAAAAAAAAAAAAAAAAAAAAAAAAAAATATATATATATATATATATATATATATATATATATATATATATATATAATATATATATATTATAATAATCATTATTGTTATCATTGTTCTTATTGTTCTTGTTGTTACTGTTTGTTGTTATATTTGGTATTTTTTTATTGCTATTTTTTTTATTATTGTTATTGTTATTATTATTATTATTATTATTATTATTATTATTATTATTATTATTATCATTATTATTATTATTATTATTATCATTATCATTATTATCATAATTATCATGAATATTGTCATCATCCTCATCCATCATCATCATCATCATCGTCATTATTATTAATGTTGTTGTTGTTGTTACTGTTTTCGTAATTACTATTATTCGGATTAACATTATCGTTATTATGATTATTATATTATCATTATCACTGTTATAACAATTGTTATAATAATAGCAATAATAATAGAAATAAAGCATTAAATAATAACAATAAATTTATTATGATTATCATCATTATTATCATTATCACTATTCTCATTATTATCATCACCATTATCCTTATTGCTTTTATTTCTATTGATATTATTTTTCAATTATTGTTGCCATTATCTGTACTATTATTATCAACATTATCATCATTGTTATTATTTATGTTATTATTGTTACTGTTATTGTAATCTTCATTGTTATCATTGTTACTATCGGTATTATTATAGGTATTATTATTATTATTATTAATAATTACTATTATTATTATTATTATTATTATTATTATTATTATCCTTACATTTAGTATCATTATTATGATCATCATCACCATTATTATAGTTATCCTTCATAATTATCCTTATTATTGTCATTTTTACTCTTATCATTATTGTTATTATTACTTTTATCAGTGTTATTATAATTAACTATTATTAATATTATTAGTTATATTAGCATCGTTATTATAACAATAATAATAATGATAATGCTTATTATCTTTTTTATTATTATTGTTATTATCATTATTATTATTATTATTATTAGTAGTATAGTAGTAGTAGTAGTATCATCATCATCATCACCATTATTGTCGTTATTATTATTATTATTATTATTATTAATATTATTGTTAATAATAATAATAATAATAATAATAATAATAATAATAATAATAATAATAATTTATTATTATTATTATTATTATTATTATTATTTTTGTTGTCTGTTCTTGCTGTCATTATTATTCACATTATTATCATCACTATCATCGCTATTATGACTATTAATATCATTATCAACATTAGCATTATGAATATTCTTATTGATATTAATGATCTGTTGTTGTTTTTCCTTTTCTTCATATTAATGTTAGTGTTGATATTTGCAACAGTCCTTCCATCATTAGAATTATCATTGTTATTACAATTATTCTCTTTATCGTTCCCATATCATCTATTATCATCCTCGTCCTGACTGATACTGCAAGCATCAATCCTCATTACAAGAACACAACAAAAATATTAATTCCTGATAACGAGTATAATCGAGAGACAGCGAGAAAGATTTTAAAAAGTCTTAACTAACAATTAAGTGCAGAAGACGACGTACCCTGTCAATTACCATCATTAGCAAAGGGGTCATCAGGCTCGTCAACAGACACTGGCCTTGAGTTGAATTATGTAAATAGAGGATGATAATGCCAGACTTACTTAAGCCGACGAAGCTATCAGCAGCACCATGCCGCACGAATGGCTGGAATTCCTGTTTTGTAACTGTGTCCGTCGACCTTAAGGATGGTAGACAATTCTCTTTTTTCTTCTGCGTTTGTTGATATATGAGTCATTTTTATAACTGCGGAAAACTGGTAGAGAGAGAATTTATAAGAAGTTTATTTTGGGATACGTACTCTGTTTTAAGTGGTTATAATTCTTTAGAAAGATATGCATAGATTTAAATACAATATATACATAATACAGAATACAGTAAAATAAAGTTAATGATGATGTTATCGCAATAGTAATAATGACGAAAATGTTTCTTATCACAATAATGATAAAAATGAAAATGAGAGATACTATGAGAATAAAAGTAATTTTAATAATGCTGAAACGATTTTGACTATGAAAGTAATGATAATAATATTAATAGCAATAATAATAATGTCGAGTGTAAGGATAATGATAATGAAACAATAAAAGCAATCACGATGATAACATTAGCAATGATGGAAGCCATAATGATGCCAAAGATAATGATAATGATAATGATGATATTGATGCTGCCACTGCTGATGACGGTAGTTATGATAACAGCGATAATGAGCATTATAATAATAAAAGTAGTAGAAGTAGTGGCAGTAGGAAGCGTAATGATAATGATAATAATAAATACAATAATAACAACGATTATGATTATGATACTGATAATAAAGATAAAAAATTATAATAATATCAGTAATAATAATAATAATAATAATAATAATAATAATAATAATAATAATAATAATAATAACGATAATAATAATAATAATAAAACTAGTGATAATAATGATAAACATAATAATAATAGTAATAACAATAATGATAACAACAACAACATCAATAATAATAATGATAATGATAATGATAATAATAATAGAATGGTAATAAGGATAAAAAATAGTTTCATTTGATATTATAATCAAAAGTACATTTAAAATGACATGATAATAGTAATTAAAGTAAGTATGCTAATTATGATGATAATGATAACGGTAATAGTAATTAAAATAAGAATGATAATGATAATAATTACACTGATAGAAATAATAATGGTACTAATGCTAATGATACTGATAATGATAATGATAATAATAACAATAACAATTACAATAGAAATAGTAATAATGATAATAATAATAATAATAATAATAATAACAAAAATATATAATAATAGTGATAATGAAATAATATAATAATGATAATAATAATAATAATAATAATATAATATATTATATTATTATGATAATAATGATAATAATAATAATAATAATAATAATAATAATAATAATAATAATAATAATGATAATAATATTAATAATAATAATAATAATAATAATAATAATAATAATAATAATTATGATAATAATAATAATAATAATAATAAAAATTATGATAATAATATTAACAACAACAACAATACTACTACTACTACTACTACTACTACTAATAATAATAATGATAATAATAATAATGATAACAATAATAATAATAATAATAATAATAATAATAATAATAATAATAATAATAATGATAGTAATAATAATAATAATAATAATAATAATGAAAAAAAAAATAATAATGATAATGATAACAATAAAGCAAAACAAAAAACGATAATAATGATGATAATAATAATAACAATCATGATGATGATAATGATAATAATAATGATAATGATAATGGTGATAATAATGATATCAATAATGATACTAATAATAACGATGATAATGATAATGATAATATTAATGATAATAAAGATGATGACGAAGATAATAATGATGATAATATGAATAATGATAAAACAGATATTGACATCCTAAGAGAAAAAAAATATGGTACTAAATATCATTAAAGATATTAATAAAGATAATAAAAGCAATAAAATCTAGTCTTATTACAATAAATCCGATTAATCTCTTATCAAAATCCTTTTCCTTTTTACTCATAATCTCTCTCTCTTTTACTTATCTATCCCTCTTGCCTTTAATGCTTCTTATAAGCAGCTGGAATCTCGTTGTCAACCCTAAAGTAGGAAATATGTTTTTGTTTTCGCTCTCTCGTTTTCTTTCCTTACTTTTTGTTTTGCTTTGTTTTTCTTTTTGTTTACTTGCTTACATCGATGTAGGGATAAGCAGCACGTGATTTAACGCCTGATCTTCCTGCTAAATGATTTTAAAATCTAAAGTAAGAAACATGTTTTTTGTTTTCACTCTCTCGTCTTGTGTTTCCTTTATTTCGCTTGTTTACTTGTTTACATCAATGTAGGGATAAACAACACGTGTCTGGATATAACGCCTGCTGTTCCTGCTAAACAATCTTATAATCTTACTTCCTCTAGCTACCTCCGCTTTTCTTTCTTTCTTATTTTGTCTCTTTCTTTATAGTTAATTTGATCCTTTCTGTTCGTTTGTCTGTCTGTCTGTCTCTCTCTTTCTCTCTCTCTTTCTATCTTTCTCTCTTTCTTTCTCTCTCTCTCTCTCTCTCTCTCTCTTTCTCTCTCTTTCTCTCTCTCTTCCATTAATTAATTCTTCTGCATCTCTTCTCTTCAACAAGTATCTCCTTCCTTCCTTCTTTCGCTCTCTTTCCTTTTCTTTTAATCTCTCTCCGTTTCTTTAACTCTCCTTTTCTTCCCACTCTTTCGTCATCTCTTTCTCACTTTCTTCATCTTATCCCATTCTCTCCCGCCTTCTCATTCTCACTCTCATCCCACTCTTTCGTCATCTCGCTCTTCTTCTCCCTTTTCTCTCTTCATCCTCATCATTTATATTCTCTCTCTTCCCCTCTCTTTCCCATCTTTCGGCCTCTTTTTTCTCTATCCTTTCCCACTCTCTCTCTCTCCCTCTCATTTCCTATCCCTGATCTTTCTTCTCCTCTCTCCTTATCGTTACTCGCTCTTTTATCCTCATTTCTCTATCTTTTCTTACTCTCATTCTCCCTCTCTTTCTTGTCCCTTCCCACTCTCTCTTCCTCTCTTTCCTCATTGTTATCAGCTCTTTTGTCCTCTCTTTCTCCTACTCCTACTCACATTCTCGCTATCTTTCTTCACCCTTTTCCTAGGAGACATATGTTCAACCTTGTGTGGTGAGATTTTTTTTAAGATGCTTTGCTAATAGAAAGGAAACAAACTGGATTTTTTTTTCTTTTCTTTTTTATCCAAGGGGCGTTTTCTTCTTCTCTGTATTTTTATCTTTTTTTTTAGGATTTATCTTTTGTTCTTACATTTTTTAGTCGTATCATTGTTCTCCTTTTTTTACGCCTTCTATTGTTTTATATTCGTACTATTCGCTGCTGATACGTTACGCAGAATTCTCCTCAAACATTTTCCGGAAGACGCAGATCCTTTGAGACTAGAGTTGGATCCTCCTTCGCAAAATGTGTTCGAAAACTCCCTCGTTCATCGTCGAAAGATATTGCAATCTGAAATCTTTTTCTTTCCTTAAAGAAAAAAATCTTCGTTTTTCTTTCCTATTCTTGATGAAAATCATAAAGAGGGATCGACGTAGAGCTTGGATGGCATAATCTTTCATAAAGAGGAGAGAGAGAGAGAGAGAGAGAGAGAGAGAGAGAGAGGAACAGAGACAGACAGACAGAGAGAGAGAGAGAGACACGCAAACAGAGACAGATAATAAGATAGACAGATACATCTATCTATCTATCTATTTATCTATCTATCTATCTATATATATATATATATTTTGAGAGAGAGAGAGAGAGAGATAGTAGACAGAGAGTAGACAGAGTAGTAAATCGCCCTGAAAATGACCAGACAAAGTTACAAATAATCCATTCAAGGAATCCCAAGCACTGCTGCCCACACACACCGCCATGTATCTCTTATCTGTTGCGTGAACCCACAGACACACACACACAAACACACACACACATACACACACACACACACACACACACACACACACACACACACACACACACACAAACACACACATACACATACACACACAAAAAAGGACTTGCCACACTGAACAGGCCCATCGACAGACATCCCAAACAGTAGCGTTCTGTGTCCCACTACAAATGGCAGATTTCGGTATCAGTTTGCATTCCTGTGTCCGCATTAAGGGCTAAGGGAGGGAGAGCAGGGATCAAGTGAAGTGGCAGAAGAGATGGGATGGGTAAGGAAGGGTGGAGTAGAGGGAGGGCGGGAGAGTGGGAGGAATAGAGGAGAGGGTAACTGAAAGTGGAGGAGAGAAAAGCGGGGTATTAGAGAAGATGGAATAAGGGGAGGAAGAGGAGGGAAAATGGGGTGGGAAGATAGAGGGAGAGGCAAGAGGAAATGTAAGGTCTGGGGAAAAGGGAGGATCAGGGTAAGAAGTAAGGGGAAGGAGGGAACGGTAAGGCGAGATGATGCGCAGTTGATATAGGGAGGGAAGAGTGGGTGGAGTAGGGGAGGGAAAGAAAGAGGGAATGAAGTTAGGGGAGGGACAGGAGGGCAAGAGGGCTGGGAGTAGGGAAGGATAAGGAAAAGCGGAATGGAATGGGGAATCGAGGAAAAGAGTAAATTTGGGTAAATAAGTGAGTAACCATGAGAAGGTACAGTACAGCATAGACCTATAAAGCATAATGCAAAGCGTAGATGGACGATTAAAAGTGAGTTGGAGTAAGAGAAATACGAGGAGTATGAGGAGACGAGGAGGTGCAGTGAGGCCCTCTGTTTGTAATCCTGAACTCAGGTGCCAATACAGAAACAGCTTCAACCGAAATTGCGGTTGTGTGTCTGAGCTGTGGTGTATTGGATGCGTGTCTGGTCTTCCACGTTACAGCGTTTTAAACTCTTTGTATTTGCTCTATGCCTCTTCTATCTAGTTTATCTGTATTTTTCTGGTTTATCTTTTGCTTCCATTTGTATGTGTTGGTGAGATAGAAAAAAATATATCCATATATTCATGCCTTCATACATGTATACATGCATATATACATGCATATATAAATACATGCAAACATACAAACATACATACAAACTTCCATTCATACGTGCATATATACCTATATATCTACATACCTACCTACCTACATACATACGTACATACGTAAATGCATGTATGTGTGTGTGCTTCTATGTGTACGTGTGTGTGTGTGTGTGTGTGTGTGTGTGTGTGTGTGTGTGTGTGTGTGTGTGTGTGTGTGTGTGTGTGTGTGTGTGTGCAAAAGCGAGCACAAACAAGATCTAAACAACAAACAATAAATTTCACATCGAAATGAGTACTAACCTCCCTTCCCCCTCCCCCTTTCATATTGACCCTATCTGACCTAAACGTTAACAATATTTATCCTACATTTAATTAAGACCTTATGAACTATGACACACTCCCTGACCCCATTAAGTTCCG
Organism: Penaeus monodon; assembly: GCF_015228065.2. Lineage (NCBI taxonomy): Eukaryota > Metazoa > Arthropoda > Malacostraca > Decapoda > Penaeidae > Penaeus > Penaeus monodon. The sequence continues at coordinate 32,906,452 of NC_051399.1, forward strand.
GTCAGTCAATTTCGACGGAGTGTTGCCATCTCGTGTGCCGCTTGATTGACTGGTTCCATTATCTCGTCTATTCCGACTACCACATATGATTGACTCACTGACGCAGTTTCGACTCCACACGTCAATAGTGTTCCTGCATATTTACGTGCGGAATTAGGCGTGCATGTGGATAGTGGATAAGGCATGCATGTAGATAGTTTGGATTATGTGTATGTATGGGCGGGTAGTTGGCTTGTGCCTATGTAGACTTTAGATTATATGATATTTTAGTGTATGTAGATTTAAAAAGCCATATACTTTGAGAGTATGTAGAGTACGTTGTCGTATGTTTGAGTGCATGTCACGTAGATAGCACTATGTTTGTGTATTTGACAATTGAAGAATGTAAGTTTGCGTATATGTAGATTTATATGAATATATGCATACATGTACGTAGAATTATAAGTTAATGTATGTTTACGTATGCGTAATTTTATATGGGTTTACCTTTACGTGTATGCAGATTTGGATGGCAGCATTATTGTGCATATGGTGATTCAGATTGTGCGTTTCTGTGTACGTAGATACAGTGTAAGTGTATGCATATGAATTTAAATGATCGTATGTTTGCATGTAATAGATCAGTATGTTTGTGTGAATGGACATTCGGACTATTAATATGAATATTGTCAATATAATGTTATAACTGCTGTTGTCACTACACTTGTTGATAGTCATGGTCATTATTCTCTTTCTATTGATTCTTAATGCCATTGCTAACATTATTGCATTCTATATTTCATGATCCTTTTATATTTATCAATATTGAATTCAAAACTACACTATACTGACATTATGAGCATCATGATAATCATTATCATCATCATTATCAAGACCAACACTATTATCATTATTTTTATCTGCAACATTATTATTATCATC
>NC_051399.1:32952372-32954872 GCF_015228065.2 Penaeus monodon
TCTCTCTCTCTCTCTCTCTCTCTCTCTCTCTCTCTCTCTCACTCACTCACTCTCTCTATCTCTCACTCTCTCTCTCTTTCTCTGTTTGTGAGTCTTTTTGTATTTGTATTACTCTTTTCCTCCGTCACTCTCGTTCGGTGTCTATTTGTCAGTCAATCAGTATCTATCTATATTGTTTGCCACTTTAATGTACCATATGAGGGATTTAACTTAAACTGTTTTGCCAAAAAAAAAAACGTTGCAATTATTTACCTTTTCTTATATGTTATTTCTTTCTGCCTCCGTCCCCGTCCCTCCAACCGCCTCTCACGATTTCTTTTACCCATTTTATCTTTTATTTCTCTTCCCTTTTCGTAAAGAGTTTGCCATTTTATTACCAAGCCGACTTTTTATATAGCATGACCAAAGAAACTTCGAGAAGTTGTGGTTCCGTTTCAGGAAATAGCAAAAGAATCTTGAAATGAGATGAAACAAAATATAAAAGAAGATTTATAAAGATGTAATTTTGTAATATGATAAAAGTGATTATTATATAAAGGGATAAACCGATAATGTAATGTCTGACGTACTTAATTAATGTGACAATTTTTCTTTTCGTATTTCTTTTCTAAACGACAAATAAACAGCATTTGTACATGTACATGCATACATACACACACGCAACTTCACACACAAACACACACACACGCATATATATATATATATATATATATATATATATATATATATATATATATATATATATATATATATATATATAGATAGATAGATAGATAGATAGATAGATAGATAGATAGATAGATAGATAGATAGAGAGAGAGAGAGAGCTAGAGAGAGACACACACACCCTATACATGCATCTGTTCGAACTGAACTCTACTGTTGAACATGATCTTAGTCTTTTTCTTGTTCATCCTAAGTCCGATTTTCAGATCGTTTATTAGTTGCTGCATTTCACTTGACAATTCACTGAAGAGAACAATATCATCTGCAAATCTGTTTAGGTATTCGTCTCCTATTTTTGATACCCTTTGTGCTCAATTCCAGCGTCTTGAATATATGCTCAAGGCAAGTTATAAACAGTTTCGGTGAGATGGTATCGCCCTGTCTAACACATTTTTTAATTGGTAGTTTATCGATTTCCATGTGGAGCTGGATGGTTGCTGTCCCATCTTCGTATATACGAGGGGGCTTTAAAAAGTTCGTGGAAAAAGGACAGTATGAAAAAACGGTTTCAGTTATGATGTTTATTTTTCAACAAACGTTCCATTATGGTCAATACACTTCTGCAAACGTTGCTACCAGCCTTTAAGTCCGTCTGAGTAAAACTGAGGTCATGTGATCTGAACCATGTCAGAGCAGCTCTTTTTACACCTTCAACCGATGGAAAATTCGTACCTTTCAATATTTTTTTTTTAAGTTTGCAAACAAAAAGAAGTCGGATGGGGCTAAATCGGGGCTGTAAGGTGGTTGTTGGACGATTTTCCATCGAAATTCACGTAGCACAGCTCTTGTCTGCCGAGCGCCGTGAGCGGGTGCAATTGCCTTGGTGGAAGAGAATGCGTTGATGCAGCTTTCCAGGATGTTTTCCTGAGATTTTTCGGACAGTTTTCTCAAAACGCATTCAAAATAATCAGATGTAATTGCTTTTTTGCTCTCGAGGAAGTCAACCAGCAAAATCCCCTCTGCATCCCAGAAGACAGTAGCCATGACCTTTCCTCTTGAAAGCTCAGATTTTGCTCTGACTGGTCCACTTCCACTCCTGGGCTGCCACGGCTTTGACTGAGGTTTTGTCCTCGGGATCGTACTGGTAGAACCATTTCTCATCCCCTGTCACAATTCTCTACAGAAGAGTCCTCAAACATGCCTTGCCACTGGCATGCTCATCTTCAATTCGTTTCTTCCACTTCTGAACCGATTATCCATTGCGGTTGTGATTTCTTGGGGGTTGGCGCCATAAACTTGTTCCAGAGTGTCAATAGTTTCCCTATTCAATCAACCGAGTTTCACTATGAATTTAATGTTTGTCCTGGCCTCGATTTTGGTGGACTCTATGGTTGCTTGAATGGTGCCTGACTTCCAACTGGCGGTGATACGTTATTACCTGCATTTTAGGGTTCATATTTGAACACGTTATAACACGTTGGTATAAGAATGTTCAGGTGCATTAAAATCAAAATCCTTACATATGAGTTTTAGTTGTGGACTTTTTCCACAAACTTTTGAAGCTTCCTCGCATATCTTTCAATATTTTACAGTATACCTCCTCTATTCCCTGTCTTCGAATAGGCTTCTAGTACTGCTGTCAAATGCCTTTTCGTAATCGATGAATGCCATACACATTTTCTATATTCGTTTATTTTTTATCTTATTTGGGTGAGCGTGTGGAGGTAATCTGTTGTTGAGAATCGACTGCAGAAGTCTGCTTGTTCTCTAGGCTGGTTAGAATCCAGACTGTCAGATGTGAGTTGTGATGACTTTTGTGAACAATTTGTAAATA
>NC_051399.1:32976165-32979199 GCF_015228065.2 Penaeus monodon
CGTCCAGTCGATCCATGCTTGTGGCGAGGACGTTCAAGTTACAGAGAGTTTTACATACCTTGGTAGTGTAGCCCATATCTCTGGGCTGTCAGACCAAGAAGTCAATAGACGGATAGGAGCCATGAACTCGATCAACAAGAGCATTTGGAGATGTTGGTACCTATGCTACGTGACTTTAAGGCCTTGATACTGCCAGTTTTGTTCTATGGAAGTGAAACCTGGACGCTATCTAGAGCCTTGGAGTCTCGTCTTGATGCCTTTTGTAACAAGTCTCTTCGCCGTATCATGGGGTACAGTTGACAGGACTACGTGTCCAACCGACGGTTACACCGTGAGGCTGGTATGGGACCTATTACTTGCATAATCCGGGATCGTCAACTCAGGCTATATGGGCACCTAGCTCGTTTCCCTATGGATGACCCTGCCCATCAGGTTGTCTCTTTGCGAGACAACCCTGGGTGGAGGAGGCCCGTGGGACGACCCAGGAGGTCATGGCTTGGGCAGCTCGACGAGACCTGTTGCGAGGAATTAGAGATGGACCGAGGGCCTGCCTGGAGACTCGCCTCGGGGTTGGAAGCGAAGGGTGGATTCGGCCATGTGCCCCTGTCGGCATTAGTCCCTTGATGATGATGATGATGTATATATATACATATATATGCACACATACACACACATAGTCACACACATACATATTTCTAAGATGCGAATTAAAAGGCTACATAATTAACTGTCTTTCCATCCCCTTTACTTTTGCCGTATTTCAATGTTTTTAAAGGCCAAGTCAATAGTTTCCATTAACTTTTCGCACAGGCATAATTTTTCAGATGTCACTTCTGAGTTTCATGGAAACTTTTTCAATATTCTAATGTTTCCTCTTTCTGTATTATCTAAAATGCATGCATGTAAGTAGACATGCAAGCGATGACACACACACACACACACACACACGCACAAACGCACACATATATATGTATATATATATATATATATATATATATATATATTATATATATATATATATATATTATAAATAAAACAACCCCCCACCCACAAACCCCCATGTGTATATGTTTTATATTATATATATATATATATATATATATATATATAATATATATTATATATATATATATATATATATATATTATATATATAATATATGTATGTAGTATGTCTGTGCTGTATGTGTGTTTATATATATATATTTTATATATATATAATATATATATATATATATATATATATATATATATATATATATAATATATATATCTACATGGGGGGGCCCCGGGGGCCGAATGGTTAGAGCGCGGACTCAAGACTGTCACGACGGCAATCTGAGTTTGAGGGTTCGAGTCACCGGCCGTGCCCTGTTTCCCTTGGCAAGGAACTTCACCTCGATTGCCTACCTAGCCACTGGGTGGCCAAGCCAGCTCCAAATCCCGTGCCGGTTAAATAGAGATGGTGACTCGATAAAAAAAAAAAAAACCGGGCGGAAGGCAATGGCAAACCACCGCTCTAAAATGCTAAGAAAAAAATCATGGAAGCCCATTATCGTCAAAGCCGCGGTGGCCGAATGGTTAGAGCGTCGGACTCAAAACTGTCACGAAGGCAATCTGAATTCGAGGGTTCAAGTCACCGACCGCCACGTTGTTCCCTTGGGCAAAGAACTTCACCTTGATTGCCTACCTAGCCACTAGGTGGCCAAAGCCAGCCCAAATCAAGTGCTGGTCCCAAGCCCGGATAAATAGAGAGAATGATTACCTAAAAAGGTACCACCGGCACTCTTCGTGGAAAGGAACTGGGGACCCAACCACGTACTCACTCCAAGAGCATCATAACATGAAAACTACAATTAAGTATCATGCGTGACCACGGCGGCTCAGACATGAACCTACCGTTAAAAGAAAGAAGAAATATATCTCAAATATATATATATATATATATATATATTTGATATATATATATATATATATATATATGTATCCATATATGTATATACTTATACATATATATACGTATATGTATATACTTATACATATATATACGTATATATATATATATAATATTTATATATATATATATATATATATAATATATTATACATATACACACATATATATGTGTGTGTTTGTGCGTGTGTGTGTGTGCGTGTGTATGTGTATCATCGCTTGCATGTCTACTTACAAGCGAAGATACACCACACCACACCACACACACCCCACACACACACACAATATTATATATATTATAATATATATTTTATAATATATTATATATATATATATATATATATATACTACATATTATATATATATAATAGATATATATATAAAAATTTTATATATATATATTATGTATATATATATTTTATATTTTATATACCTACATATATATATATATATATATATATATAATATATATATACATATATATAATATTATATATATATATATTTTTATATATATATATATATATATATTATTATATTATGTGTGTGTGTGTGTGTGTGTGTGTGTGGTGTGTGTGTGTGTGTAAACTTCGTTGTAAGTATACATTCAAGGATGAAAACACACCCACATACACACACACACACACAAACACACACAACAATATATATATGTGTATATATATAATATATATATATATATATAATATATAATATTATATATATATATATATATATATATATGTATATATGTATATATTATATATATATATATATATATATAATATTTTATATATTAAAATATATATATATATATATATATATATATGTAGATATATTTCTTCTTTCTTTTAACGGTAGTTCATGTCTGAGCCGCGTGGTCACAGCATGATACTTAAATTGTAGTTTTCAATTTATGATGCTTTGGAGTGAGTACGTGGTTGGTCCCCAGTTCTTCCACGAAGAGTGCCGGTGGTTTCCTTTTTAGGTAATATTCTCTCTATTTATCCGGTTGGACAGCAACTTGATTTGGGCTGGTTTGGCCAAACCCACGTTGGCTAGGTTTGGCCCAAATCAAGGTGAATT
>NC_051399.1:32979299-32984299 GCF_015228065.2 Penaeus monodon
AAAATTGACAAAAGTTATATAATGTTTTTTCATAAAAAAAGGAAAATTTTAAAAGGGAAAAAATAAAAGTTAATTAAAAGACCCGAATTTTTTAAATAGGAGAGAAAATAAAGAAAAATTAAACTGACAGTAGATAAATGAAAAAAAAAAAATGAAGACTAGAATTTTGTTTACGATATGATATTCAATGAACCTATAGACCAAACATAATTCAGGAGTTTTCCCGATGCACATTAAATTTAAAACTTCTTTATGGATCTAATAAAGTCTTTACGTAGCATTATTAAATGATTAAAGCCTTTGTTTAAAATGGCAATTTCGCCCTCATTAGGCATAATTAGGAAGCAGGGATTAGACTAATATTGCAAAGTTATTGAAAATATTTATGCGCATACAATTAGAGGCAAGATCCCGGTCCAGAGGGGCCCAAAGGGCAGGGAATGTATAATGTAGAGGGAATGAATTACGGGGAATTATAAGGGATATGAGTATAAAAAAGATAGGTAATAGAAATGATAATTAGTATAAACGAGACAATATTGAAGGAAAAAAGGGAAATAACTAAATTTACATGTGAATAACATTAGAGAGAACTAAAATTACTTTGTAAGTGAATATAAAAATAGATCGACTGAAATGATAGGACAGAAAACGTAAAAATAAATCTGTAACAAAAGATAGAGATAAACAGGATGTTATATAAAGATGCCATATATAGATAAATTAAACTAAGACCTGTGTGTTATGTCAGTCGGCTGCTTCCTCCCATTCCCAAGTTATTTTGCTTTGCTCTTGGATCCGTTTCGGGAATTTCCGTTTCAAGATGCAACATTTTCAACATTTTTGCAACCCCGAGAGCTTGGGATGCACGTCATTCTTTAGGGATTGGGTTTTGCTTTTTTTTTGCTATATATAAATTCTTTTTTTTGTTTAAAATCTTGTTTGTCTTCTGATTGTGTTTTTTTTTTCAAGGGAAAATAATTCTGATGATGTCATAAGTCTCACTAAGATGTCATGTTTACAGCATTCTACATTCTTTTCTTCCTTATTATTCTCCCCTCTCTTAGCCAAAGCCGATATAAATAATTTCCATATTTATTTAACTTACTTTAATCCACAATTCTTCCTCATATTCACCCAAAAAGATTTTTTTTTACAGCTTTAAAAATTTTAATATATAAATTTAAAAAATTTTATAATATATATATATATAAAATTATATATAATATATATATAAAATATTATATATATTTATACATATATATAATATATATAAAAATATATAATATAATTATAATATTAAAATATTTTAATATATAAAATTATAAGAATATGTATATTTAGAATATATATAATTTTTATATATTATATATATATAAAAATTTATATATATATATATTAAAAGTTGTGTGTGTTGTGTTGTGTTGTTTTGTGTGGGGGTTGTGTGTTGTGTGTGGTGTGTGGTTTTGTGTTTTTAGAAAAAAAAAAAACCGCAAAAACTAGATTTTTGAAAAATCAGGCTACATTTTTTTCAAACCCAAAACCCGGGATTTTCACTTTCAGGTCGAAGGGGAAAAAGGGAGTGGGGGGGTAAAAAGAAAGAGAGGAGAGGCAACCCCGGAAAAGGGAGGGGCAGGTGAGAACAGAGGGAAGGGAAAGCAAAAGGGAAAGGTCAGATCAGGTCGGAGGATCGGGCGGACTATGCTCATGGGGCCGGGGGGGAAAAAAGGAGAAGGCTTTTCTTTTTAAAATTAACCCAGAGTTTTATTAAAGGATTCCACCAGTCTGCAGGCGGGGGGAACATCGGGAAGGAAAGAAAATTCTTTGCTGTGCCCATTTAAATCTGATGCCTGTGCCCCACTGAAGGCAAAAGAGGGGGGTTGCCCAATTGCTTTCCCTTGGATACAGGTGCTTATTTTTGAGACAGTTTGTTTAGTAATTTGGCGCCGGGTTTACCCAAAAAGTTTTGCATATCCAGGGGGCCCACAAAAAAACAGCTTTTAGGGGGCCCCCCTTTTCGAGGTAGGGGGAGGACGGGTTTGTGGACGGGAGGTTTTTCACCTGGCGATTGATTTGTTAAGACGTAAAGGGAGGGGGGAACGGAGAGCGTAGTTTCTCCTCAGTGCAGGAAGTGAAAACGGGCAGTTTAAGACCCCTTTGGGAAAGGAGTGGGGTAGAAGGTAGGGCCGGTCCTGGAAACGGGGACGGGGATAGGACATAACGAGGATCCCCGGGTTTTTGGAGAACGAACAAACACAGGAATTTAAACTCCCCAATCCAGGTGGGGGGGCCAAAGATGCGGGGGCTCAAAGGAAAGCGGGGGGCAAAACCTCTTTTTGCAGGGAGGGATGGTATGAAAAAATTTTTATGTACATACCATTTGCTAGGCTTCTGTATATGGAAAAGGAAAAGTGGTCAGCAGAGCGATGAACTAGGGGTTCCAAAAAGGGGACCTTGTTGTAAACCCCCCTTTTTAACCCCTAAAGGGAAGAAGGGTACACACACACACACAAAAAAACCACACCCCATACACACACACACACAAACACACATAAACACACACACACAAATACATACATATTTTATAATAATATATTAATATAATATATATTATATATTTTTTAAAATTTTATAATATTTTAATACAATAATAATTTTAAATATTTATATTAATATATTATATATATATAAATTTTCATATAATATAAAAATTTTAAAATTATAAAATAATATTTTATATAATTACTATATATATAATAATAAAATATATCTAAATAAAATTATTTTATAATTTAATAAAATATATAAAATATATATTATTTTATGTAATAATCTTATAAAAATTTATTTTTAATTTATAATATAATAGAAAAATATTATATTATATAAGTAGATTATAAAATTTTTTATATTATACATATAAATAAAAATATATATAATAAAAGGGAATATTATACATATTATATTTTTTAAAATTATATATATATAATAATATATAAAATATATAAAATAAATATATATAAAAAATTATATAAAAGTGGGGGCCCGTGTGTTGTGGGTTTGTGTGTTTGGTTTTTTTTATGATGTTTGTGGGGTTTTGGGATAAATAAAAAAATTCTCTCTCTCTCTCTCCCCTCTTCTCTCTCCGAACCTCTCTCTCCTCTCTTTTCTCTCTCTTTTTATATATATTTTATATAAATATAAAGAATAAAATATATATTAAATAATAAAAATACACACCTATGCACCACACACACACACAAAACACACCCACGCACACAACACACTTTACAAACACAAAAACACACCACCACACCCCCGCACACACTTAAATTATATATTTTATTAATATTAATATTTAATATATATATATATAATATATATATATATATAATATTATATAAAATTTTTGTGCCCGCCCCTACATATAAAATATATATATATATATATATATATATATATAATATATATATATATATATATATATATAGAGAGAGAGAGAGAGGGGGAGAAAAGGAGAGAGAGAAGAGAGGGGTTTTGTGTGTGTGTGTGGGGTTGGTATGTGGGGTGTGCGGGGGAAACCACATCTTTCTTTTTTTCCCCCCCCCTCTCTTCTCTCTCTCTCCTTTTTTCCTCCCCCTTCTTCCCCCTTCCTCCCCTCTCCCCCCTTTTCCCCCCTCTCTCCCCGGAATATATTTTATTTTATATTAAAAAATTTTATATATTTTAATAAATTTTAAAAATTATATATAAAATTTTAATATATGGTGTGTTGTGTGTGGTGTAGTGTGTGGTTGTGTTTTGGGTGTATTATATATATATATAAATATAAAATATATATTATATTTACATATAAAAAAATATAAAATATGCGAAAATTATATAAAATTTTATATGGGATATATAGAATATATATATATATAATATATTATAATATATACATATTATAAAATTATATAATAAAATATAATATATATATATAAAATATATATTATTATATTATAATATAATATAATAAATATAAGCTAAAAAACGAGATCACTCCATAATCGTTTTCCCTGAAAATTTCCCAGAAACGTTATCACTACTTCTTTTTCTTTAAATTAAAGCCGGGGGAAAAATTCACACTGCTGGAAAACTTTTAAAAAAATTTAGTAAGGTAGAAAGGCATTAGAGCTTTTTTACGCCCCGCGGAGACCTCTAGGGCTTGCTTTTTGGGAAGGTTAAACATTATTTCCTAAAATGTGCCATTCAAATTTTGGGGGGGCAGGAGGGGGGCGTGCCCTTTGGGGGGTGTTGCATGGGGGGTTGGACGAAAGAGTAGTGCCCCTGGGATGCGGGATTTTCTTTCGGGTCTGCAGGGTTTCAAAGACATAAAACTTGTTTTGGGGTTAAACTAATTTTCTTTTTCCCTTTCGGGAAAATATTTAGATTGATACATTGAAAAAGATAAAAGGAAAAATTCATGTTCGTATATATATATATATATAAAATATTATAAAATATATATAATATATATATATTTTAAAATTTTTTATACATATAATACATAAATTAATAAATATATAATTTAATATATATATAATTTTATATATATATATAATATTTTATACTAATAATTTAATTTTATATATATATAATTATAATATTATATATAAAATATATGCAAACCAAAACACACACCCCCACACCCCACACACACACAAAACAAACACCCCACACACACACACACACACACACACACAACCCCATACACAACAACACACACCAAAACCAAAAACACACAACCCCACACAACACATACACAGATACACACATTTTGGGGTGTGTTTTTTGTGTGTGTGTGAAAAGAATAAAAAAAGAAATAAAGGGAAAAAAACAAATAAATCCAGACATAAAAGAAGGAAAGAAAGGGGGCGAGAAGGGGAAAGGGGGGAAAAAGGGGGGAAACCAAGGGCCCAAAAGCGCCCAACAAAAATCCCGTGGGAGCCAGCCGGAAA
>NC_051399.1:33016436-33026436 GCF_015228065.2 Penaeus monodon
GTCGAACGAATAACTTGTCACCTAGTTACCCTTTTTCTTTTGTTTTTTTGCCCGTTTGTCCCTGTTCCCCCTTTTCTTTCTGCCTGCTTAGGTTTTCTGTCCCTTTCTCCCTTTTTTTTTGTTTTTTGTCGTTGCTTTTCTGTTTTTCCTCTCTCCTCTCTCTCTTTCTCTCTTTCCCCTTTCCCCTCTCTCTTCCTTCTCTCTCTCTCTCTTTTAAATATAATATATATATATAATATATTATATAATATATATATATATATATATAAATACAACAGTATGTGTATTACATATAAACATACACATACACAACAAATGTGTGTGTGTGTGTGTGTGTGTGTGTGTGTGGTGTGTGTGTATGTGTGTGTGGCGGGGGTATAGGGGTTGTGTGTGTGTGTGTGTGTGTGTGTGTGTGTGGTTTGTTGTGTGTGTGTGTGTGTGGGGTTGGGGGTGTACCTGCGTCGGTGTGATGTGTGTGCGGTGGTGGGTTTCATATGAAAGAGCAATATGTATCCCATGAATATAAAAATTACCCCCTTCTGCTATTCCTTTTTCCTTCCTTTGTGTGGTGTGTGTGTGTGGTGTGTTGTGTGTGTGTGTGTGTTGTGTGTGTTGTGTGTGGGGTGTGTGTGTTTTGTGGGTGTGTGTGTTGTCTGTGTGTGGCCTGCGTGCGTGTTGCATGGTGTGGTGTGGGGGGTGTTCATGTGTTGTATGATGTATTTTGCCATAATATACACCACCCCCCTTTATGCTTTCTTTTTTTCCTTTCTTTCTCCTCTTTTTTTGCCACTTCCTTTTTCTTTTTTTTTTTTTCGTGCGAAAATCAGCGAATAACATACCCGCGTTTCCCCGCAAGACACCCTCGGAGGGGAAGGTCTGGGCGAGGACGAGCCCGAAAGCTTTTATCGTTGGAAAAAAAGCGGCATTTTAGCCCTGCTGTGGGGGAAGGGGAGAGGAGACGGGGAGATGGGGGGGGGGGACGGGGGGAAAAAGGGGAGGGAAGGGGAGAGGGAGAGAAACAAAGGGGAGGAAGGACGCGAGAAAAACAAGGGAGACAAGTGGAAAAGGGCGCAAAAAGGGGAAGAGGAAAAGAAATGGGTTTTAAAGGGAAAAAAGCCAAGAGGGAGAGAGGAGGAGGACGGAAAAAGGAAGGGAAGGAGAGAGAAAAAGGAGGGGGGAGGGAGTGATGGGAGAAAAAAGACGAAGAAATAGAAGGAAAAGAGGAGACACAAAGGAGAAAAAAGAAGGGGGGGGAGCAGAACGAGCGAAGGAGGAGGGACGGGGAGCAATGGGGAAAAGCAAAAAGAAGGGAACGGAAAAGGAGGAGAGAAAAGCAAAAAAGAAAAAGAAGAGAGGAATAGGACATAGGGAAGGTGGAAATGTTGGAAAGAAAGGAGAATGAAATGAAAAGGAGAACAAAAGAGAAGAAAAGGCATAGGAGGAAAAGGGAAAAACAAAGGAGTAGGGCACGAATGAAGAAAAGACAAGAGAAGAACAGGGAATGAGAGGATGGATGATGGAAAATTTACGAAAGAAAAGATAAAGAAAGGAGCAGGGGAAGACGGAGGAGGTCGGAAAAACGTAGAAGGGAAAAAGGGAGGAAGGAAAAAAAGGGGAAAAGGGAGGGGTTTTTTTTGCGAGGATATGTCATGGAAGTTCAATATGAACATGATCGCGTTTTCCTTAGATACTTCTCATGGATTACTCCGCCGGAAATCCTGCGGCGCCTCCACGAGAGAGGGAGGCGGAGTGGAAAGCGGGGGGGGGGGGGGGGGGCGCAGAGCAGGATATCTACGTGTGCATGTAGAATACATTCACGGCATAGATAGGCAGACAAATGTATACATATATGCAAATGGTGTACACACACACACACACGCACACACACGCACACACACAACCACACACACACAACACAACACACACACAATATATATATAATACATACATATAATATAATATTATATATATATTATATATATATATATAATAAATATTATTTTTTAATGTATGTATATAATATATATATGTGTGTGTGGTGTTTTGTGTGTGTGGGTGTGGTGCGTGGTGTGCGGGGTGCGTGTGTGTGGTGGTGTGTGTGTATGCGGTTTTTGGTGTGTTGTTGTGTTGTGTGTGTGTGGTGTGTGTTGGTTGTGGGGTGGGTGTGGTGTTTTTGTGTGTACCCATTTGTAAGAAAATTTTGTCGGGCCTATCTATGCCGTAAAGTTTTTCTACTGCAACGTAAAATATCTGCTCTGCCCCTTTCTCCCCCCCCGTTTTCCACCCGCTCCCCTATTAATTTTATAATATAAATATATATATTTATATAAAAAATGTATATATATTGTATATATGTATATAATATATATATATAACATAAATTGTTATAGTATATATTTTTTGATATATAGTGAAATAATGAATATTAAATTAATATATATATAATATATATAAAAATAAAAATATATATAATATATATAATATTAATATATATATAATATAATATAATATATTCATCATCTCATAAAGGGCTAACGCCGGGGGGGGCGCATGGCCATCCCCCCCTTCGTTCCAGCCACGAGGACCCCCGAGGCGGTCCCAGGTAGGCACAGGGCCCCACTCTGTTCCTCAGGACGGTTTCCGTCGAGTGCCCAACCCATGATCTCCTAGGACGCCCCACAGGTCCCCCTCCACCCCGGGGTTTGTCTCGCAGAGGGGGAAAAACCTGGTGGGCAGGTCGCCATAGGGAGGAGTAGGTGGGAATGCCTGATTTGGCGATCCCGGATTATGAAAGAAAACAGGCCCCATGCCAGTCCATGGTGAAACCCGCCGGTTGGACACGGGGCCCTCCAATGCCCCCATGACCCGGCGAAGGGATGTTACAAAAGGCATCAAGGCGAGACTCAAGGCACTGGATAGGTCCAGGTTGCTTCCATGGGAGAAAAAACGGGAAGTACAAGGGCTTGAAGACACGCGCTTGGTCTTTGATAGTACCGAACCCCAAAACGCCTTTTTGATCGAGTTCATGGCCCTTTTGCCGGGCCCAAACCCGTCTACTGACTTCCTGGTCTGACAACCCAGAGATTGGACTCCCTACCAAGGTAGTAAAACTTTTGGATTTCAACCCCCTCGCCGAAGCTGGATCGATGAAAGGGGTTTCCCCCAACGGCCCCCCAAAAGCCTAAACTGGTCTTGGCCAGGAGACCTCTAGGCTAGGGTTTCGCCTCTTTTGCTAAAGATAAAAGGGGGGCCGCCACAAGGACCCCAAGGGACCAGATAGGATGGCAACATCGTCGGCAAAGTAAAGGGCCGAGACCTAATATTCCCAGGTTCCCTCCACACTGATTTTGGCTAGAGCCTGCCATTTCCAGTCCATAAAGTGTTAAAAAGTGTGGGTGCAAGGACACACCCTTTTGCCCCCCCCAAATTAAACAGGGAAAAATTTGACATCCCCCCACCACACTTACAGCATTTTCAGTACCGTATAGGGGCTTTATCAGGCCAAAATCTGGTGGGGAATTCCCCCGACCCTCAGGATTCCCATAGCGACCCGATGCCCCGGTCAAACGCCTTCTGGGGTCGATGAGTGAAGAACCCACGACCAAACTCACGACGGCGTTCCACAATTATCGAAGCGCTAGTATACGGTCTATTGTGGACTGCCAGGAGTAAATCCAGATGCTCCGGTCTTGGGCCCGAGGGGTTGCGGGTCGTTTCAGAAAAATGGAGCGAGACCTTTCCCGGGTTTGCGAGCAGGTAAGCCACGGTAGTGTTACAGCCCCACCCCCTTTCCCCCTTTCCAGGAGGGGACCACGCCCTCAGCAGGTCGGGGGAATGGCCCAGATGAAAAAATGGCAGCAGGACTGTAGAGGCCCGAGCATAGGTCACCCCCACCTTTAGCATTTAGCAGGATATCACATATGCCTGCAGTTTTCCCATTTTCAGGGGAAATCGCCAGCCAACCTCTTTTAGGGTAGGGGGTCTCGCTGATGGGGGGCCCGGCACAGGCACTAAGACATCGTGCATCCAAACTAACTTTTGGAGGACCACGGGACAAACTGTTCAAAATACTCACCCCAAGTTCACAACCCAACATGATCGGGGAGATCCGTCCATCCGTGACGGAGCAGTATCTGTGAGGAGGGGTTAGGGTCGTTTTCAGGGCTTGGTAGGGAGGGGGAAGGTCATTTACCAAGAAATGGATTCGACTTTCCTCAGAAAAATTCCTGAAACTGTTCCCTTTTCCTTTCTCAGCGTGCGAGCCCTACGCACCATGGAACGACGCAAGACTTGTTCCCCTTCAGCCGACCTTTCGACAGCTTTAGTGGCCTCAATGTGTCCGGGGATGGGATTCTGCCTTTTCCTTGGGCGACGCCCAAAGGGTCCTGGCTGCTTTGAGTGTTACGCGCTTGAAGGGCTCCCCCAGAGCAACGGATCCGTCAGGTTTCGGTTTTTGAGAACGGTAGAGAGCCCTGGCGAACCACGGGCACACTCCCCTCCCCTTTGTCTGTCCAAGTGAAACCTTAGGGTGGCCACTGGAGGGACGGGGGGTTTGAAGTGGGCCCCCGGGTGCCCCAAAACAGCCCATGGCGGGGCCCAGAACTCGCATCCGGTAAACCGCAGTTCGGAGGATCCCCATCGCGTGCTGAAAGAAGTGGTCGATTTCCTTTGGGCCCTGACCCCTATCGCTTTCCAAGTCCACGATGGAGTTGGGGCGCTGGGACCAGGAGCCCGAGATCCCCATATATATAATATAAAATATATATATATATAAATATATAATATTAATTTTAAAATATATAAAAATTATACATACACAATATATTGTATATATATTTATATGTATATATATTTATTATTATATAAATTAAATATATATAAATATAAATATATATACATAATATAGTGTATGTTATATATATTTTTATATAATATATATATATTATTATATAAATATATATTAATTTTAAAATATTTAAAAAATGAGGATTCTGGCTCCCGGTACCCGCGCCAACCGATCGGGATTGGTACAGCGAAGGGTCGTGGCCCAAAGGGGATCGACCACATCTTTTCAGCACGCGATGGAGGTCCTCCAGAAAAAGCAGGGTTTTCCCCGGGGTGCTGAGTTTGGGCACCCACCATAGGCTGCTTGTGGCTACCCTGCGGGGCCACTTCAAAACTCCCCCTCCCTCCAGTGGCCCCCAAGGTTTACTTGGGCGACTAAGGGAGGAGGAGTGGCCCGTGGTTTGCCACGGCATCTTGACCGATTCTCAGAAAACCCGCAACCTGAGGAACCCGTTGCTCTGGGGGCCTTTAAAGCGGTAAACCCAAGAGCTCAGGATCCATTGGCGTACGCCAAGGACAAAGAGAATACCATCTCCCTGGACACATTAGAGGCCCTGAAGATGTCGCAAGGCTCGGGTGAAGGGAACAAGCTTTCGTGTTCCATGGTGGTAGGGCTCGGGGGCACGCTGAGAAAGGACAAGGGAAAGTTATAGGAATCGCTGAGGAAGTCGAAGGCCATTCTTTGGGAAATGACCTCGCCCTGCCTACCAAGCCTGAGAAAAAATGAACCCCAAGCCCTCCTCACAGATGACTGCAGTCCCATCAGGGATGGACGGACATCTCAGATCTGTTGGGGTTCTGAACGTTGGGCTGAGTATTTTTAACGTTGTACCAGGGGATCCTCAACAGTTGCTGGAGCAAAACGAGTCTTAGTGCCCGTGCCGGACCCACCCCTCAGCGAGGAACCCTACCCTAACAGAGGGTTTGGGGCGATTTCCAAGCAAAGAGTGGGAAAGCTCAGGGAATGTGATTCCCTGCAAAATGTAAAGGCTGGGGTGAAACCCATGGCCGGGCCGCAACAGTCCTGATCCCTTGGCAGTTTGGGACCATTCCCCTGACCTGTGAGGGGGGGTGGTTAAACCCCTTGGAAGGGGAAAGGGGTCGTGGGGGGCGTAAAAAAATACCGTGGGATTTCACTGCCCAGCATACCCGGCAAAGGTTCCGCTAATTTTCTGAAACGGACCGCAACCCCCTACGAGGCACCCGAGGGGCCCGGGGCAGTCTGGATTTTCCTGGCAATCACAATAGACCGTTTTTTTTTAGGCTTTGAGTAATGTGGAACGCCCTCGTGAGTTTTGGGCGTGGGTTGCTTGCAGCCTAATCGACCTCAAGAAGGGGTTTTTACTGGGCACGGGGGAAACGCATGGAGATCCGAGGCCAGGGGGAATTTCCGACAAGATTTTGGCCTGATAGCAAGCCCCATACTGGTACTGAAAGTGCTGTAAAATGTGGTGGGGGGATGTCGAATTTTCCCTGTAATTCGGGGGGGAGGGAGGCTGTGTCCCTTTCACCCACACTTTCAAAATTTTATGGACTGGATAAGGGCAGAGCTACTAGCCAAAGTCAGTGTGAGCAACAAGGCAAATTAAGGTCTCGGGGCCTTGGATTTTCGGGGATGTTGCCCCCCTTCTGAGTCCCTTGGGGCACTTGTGGGGCTCTTGATGCATTAGCAATGAGGGGAAGCCCCTAGGCCTAGAGGTCTCCTGGACCCAAAACCAAGATTTAGGACTTTTTGGGGGCCCGTTAGGGGAACCGTTCAGCGACCATGCTTTCGGGGAGGGGGGTTTAAGTCACAGAAAGTTTTTTCATACCTTTGGGAGCGTAGTCCATACTTGGGTTGTCAGACCAGGGAAAAACAGTAGACGGATTGGTTTGGGAACAGGACCCGAAAATCGATCAACAAGAGCGTTTGGAGATGTCGGTACCCATGAGAAGGACAAGCTGCGTTTTCTTCAAGGCCTTTATACTTCCAGTTTGCTTATGGAAAGGAAAACCCGGACGTATCCCGTGCCTTTGGAGTCTCGCCTTTATGCCTTTTTAACAATCCCCCTTTGCCCGGGTCATGGGGTACAGTTGGGAGGCCCCCGTGTCCCAACGGCGGTTTCACCATAGATGGGATGGGACCTTTTACTTGCATAATCCGGGGTCGCCAATCGGTATACGCCACCTAGCTCGCCTCCTATGGACGACCCCCGCCCCCCAGGTTTTCTCTCGCGAGACAAAACCGGGGGGGGGAGACCGTGGGACGTCCTAGGAGATCATGGCTTGGAGCTCGCGAGACCCGTCGTGGGAACTGAGAGGGGGCCCGGGCTACCTGGAGGGCTCGCCCGAGGGGACTCGTGGGGAAGCGAAGGGGGATGCGGCCATGCGCCCCCATCGGCGTTAGCCCCTTTATGATGATGAGATATATATATAATTTTATAATAAAAATAACTAATTTTTAAATAAAAATATATATATATAAAAAATATATATATATATATAAATATATATAATTATATATATATTTTAAAATAAGTATAATATAAATAATTAAATAATATTATAATTACATAATATATACACAAAAATACAAATAATATTTCAATTACAATAAGTATATAATTTATATATTAAAATTTTTTATTATAAATATATAATATATATATATATAAAATATTATATAATAATTATATATAATAGGGGGGGGAGTGGGAAACGGGGGAGGGAGGAAGGGGCGCAGAGCAGAATATTACGTGGCATGTAGAATACATAGGCATAGATAGGCGACAAAGTTTAAAATATGCAAATGGGTACACACACACACCACCCCACACACCACACACCACACCACACACACAAAACACACCACACCACACAACCACACACACACACGATACAAAAACACCACACGCAACACCCGCACCCAAAAACCGCACACACACGCCAACCCCGCACACCACACAGAAACACCACCAACAAATATATATATAAACAAATATATAATATATATATATATATATAAAAATTAATTATATATATATTATATATTAAGTATGATATAATAATATGTGTGTGTTGTGTGTGTGTGTGTGTTGTGTGTGTGTGTGTGTGCGTGTGTGTGCGGTGTGGGGTGTACACCCGCAATATGTATACATTTGTCTGCTTATCTATGCCGTGAAATTTATTTCACATGCAACTAGAAATTTTGCTCGCGCCCCTCCCCCCCCCCCTTTTTCCACTCCCCCCCCTTCTCTGGGGGGCCGCGGATTCCGGGGGAGTAAACCATGAGAAAAATATCAAGGAAAAACGCGATCATGTTCATATTGAACTTCCATGACATATCCTCGCAACCCACGTCTTAGTCTTTTTCTCCTTCCTCCCTTTTTCCTTTTCTCTCTTTATTTTCCTCTTACTCTTGCCTTTTTTTTTTTACGTCTACGTTTTTCCGACCTCCTCCGTCTTCCCCTGCTCCTTTCTTTATCTTTTCTTTCGTAAATTTTCCGTCATCCATCCTCTCATTCCCTGTTCTTCTCTTGTCTTTTCATTCGGCCCTCCCTTTGTTTTTCCCTTTTCCTCCTATGCCTTTTCTTCTCTTTTTTTTCTCCTTTTCATTTCATTCTCCTTTCTTTCCAACATTTCCCATCCTTCCCTATGTCCTATGTCCTCTCTTCTTTATCTTCATTGCTTTTCATCTCCATCCTTTTCCGTTCCCTTCTTGTTGCTTTCCCTATTGCTCCTCGTCCCCTCCTCCTTCGCTCGTTCTGCTCCTCCCCCCTTCTTTTGTCATCCTTATGTGTCTCCTCTTTTCCTTCTATTTCTTCGTCTTTTCTCTCCGCATCACTCCCTCCCCCCTCCTTCTCTCTCTCCTCCCCTTCCTTTTTCCGTCTCTCCTCCTCTCTCCTCTTGGCTTTCTTCCGCTTAACCTCATCTTCTCTTTCCTCTTCCCTTTCTTGCGCCTTCTCCACTTGTCTCCGTGTGTTCTCTCGCGTCCTTCCTCCCCTTCGTTTCTCTTCCCTCTCCCCTTCTCCCTCCCTTCTTCCTCTCGTCCCCCCCCCCTATCTCCTCGTCTCCTCTCCCCTCTCCCCCACAGCAGGACTAAAAATAGCCGGCTTTATTTCACAACTGATAAATGCTATTTCGGACTCGATCCTCGCCGAGACCTATCCCGCTCCAGAGGGTGTCTTGCGGGGAAACGCAGGGTATGTTATTCGCTGAATTTCTGGCACGAAAAAGAAAAAAAGAAAAAGGGAAGTGGCAAAAGAAGAGGAGAACGAAAAGGAAAGAGAGAAAGCATGAAGGTGGGTGGGTGTATATTCATGGCATACATACATGCATACGAACACATGAACACCCACACACACGCACACACATGCACACACGCACGCAGGCACACACACAGACACAACACACCCACACACACACACACACACACACACACACACACACACACACACACACACACACACACACACACACACACACACACACACACACACACACACACACAAAAGGAAAGGAAAGAGAAATAGCATGAAGGTGGGTAGTGTATATTCATTGCATACATATATGCATACGTACATATGAACACCCACACACACGCACACACATGCACACGCGCACGCAGGTACACACACACACAACCACACACACACACACACACAACACACACACACACACACACACACACACACACACACACACACACACATTGTGTGTGTATGTGTATGTGTATATATGTATATACACATACATGTATGTATATATATATATATATATATATATATATATATATATATATATATATATATATATATATATAGAGAGAGAGAGAGAGAGAGAGAGAGAGAGAGAGAGAGAGAGAGAGAGAGAGAGAGAGAGAGAGAGAGAGAGAGAGAGAGAGAGAGAAACAGAAACAGGCAGACAGACAAATAGACAAACAGAAAGGGAGAGAAAGGGACAGACAACCTGAGAGACAGGCAGAAAGAAAGGGAGAACAAGGGACAAACGGACAAAGAGACAGAGAGAAAAGGTGTAAGCTAGGTGACAGTAGTTATTCGTTCGACATACAGTAACAGGAGCAAATGTAATTAATGGAATAACATATAATCAAAAGCAATTTTAAAGAAACTGTATAAATACCTTAATGAAAGGGGAGATAGCACATGATAACTAA
>NC_051399.1:33042417-33044917 GCF_015228065.2 Penaeus monodon
GGAGGGGAGAGAATACGAGAATACATAAGAAGAAAGAAAAAGGGGAAAAAGGAGGAAGAAAAGAAAAGAAAAGAATGTTTAGAAGGCTGTAAACCATGACATCTTAGTGAGAGACTCTCTATGCACATCATTCAGTCAGAATATTTTCCCTTGACAAAAAAAAACAACAATCAGAAGACCAAAACAAGATAAGACAAAAGAACGAATTGATATATAGCAACAAAAAAAAAGAGCAACCAATCCATAAATAAAGAATGACGTGCATCCAAGAGAGCTCTCGACGTATTGGTGCGGTTGCAAAAATGTTGGTGAAAAATGTTGCATCCTTGATCGGGAATTCCCGACGAAAACGGATCCAATGATGTAAGAGACAAAGCAAAATAAACTGGGCAAATGGAGGAGGAAGTCAGCCCCTGATGACCTACACACAGGTCTACAGGTACAATTTATCTATATATGGCATCGTCTAATAAACATCTGTTTATCTCTATCTTTTGTACAGATTTACTCACATTTTCTATCTATCCGTCTGTCTGGTCGATCTCCATTTATCAGTCTCGATCTATCTTATAGTCACTTACAAAGTATTTTAGTTCCTCATCTTAATGGTATTCACATGTAATTGAGTTATTTCATTTTCCTCTCCAATATTGTCTTCTGTTCATACTTATTATCATTTTCTATTACCTATTCCTTTTCTATTATCACTTATCCCTTATAATTCCCCGTTAATCATTCCCTGTACATTATACATTCCCTGCCTTGGTCCTACGGGACAGGGATCTTGCCTCTAATTCTAATTGTATGCGCATAAATATTTTCAATAGCTTTGCAATATTATTCTCATCCGCTTCCTAATTATGCCTAATGAGGGCGAAATTGCCATTGAATCAAGGCTTTATATCAGTTAATGATAAGTTATAATGCTACGTTTAAAGACGTTATTAGATCCATATAGAAGTAATTGAATGTGCATCGGGGAAAATACCTCCTGAATTATGTTTGGTTCTATAGGTTTCATTGAATATCATATCGTAAGCAAAAAATTCTAGTCTTCATCTTTTTTTTTTTCATTTATCTACTGTCAGTTTAAATTTTTTCTTTATTTTCTCTCCTATTTGTAAAAAATATCGGGATAACTTTTTCCAACTTTCAGAATCTGTATTAATTAATTGTCAGTTTACCCCGGTTTTAACTTCTTCTTTTTTTGTATCTGTACACATAAATACATGTATATATCTAACTCTGTCTGTCGGAATGTCTGTCTGTCTATCTGTCTGTCTGTCTGTCTCTCGTTCTCTCTTTCTCTCTTTCTTTTTATCTATCTATCTATCTATCTATCTATCTATCTATCTATTTATCTGCCTATCTCTCTCTATCTCTGTCTGTATGTAATTCTGTCTATCTGACTCTCTGTATGTCTCTCTCTCTCTCTCTCTCTCTCTCTTATCTATATATTTATCTATCTATTTCTCCCTTTCTATTAATTTATTTATCTATCTATTTATCTATATGTCTATTTGTATCTTTCTAGCTCTGTCTCATCCACTCTTTCTCTCTCTCTCTCTCTCTCTTCTTTCTTTCTCTCTCTCTCTCTCATCGTCTCTCTCTCTCTCTTCTGCTCTCTCTCTCTCTCTCTCTCTCTCTCTCGTTCTCTTCCTCTCTCTCTCCTCTCTCTCTATATATATATATATATATATATATATATATATATATATATATATATATATATATATATATTTGTGTGTGTGTGTGTATTTATATATATACAAATATTTATATATATATATATATATATATATATATATATAATATATAGATATATATATACATATATACATACACATACATACACACACACACACACACACCCACACACACACACACACACACACACACACACACACACATACACATACACACAAATGTGATATATATATATATAATATATATATATATATATATATATATTATATATATATATATATATATATATATATATATATGACTGCCGCGATGGCCCAGTGGTTAGAGCACTGGACTCCGACCCTCATAGTCCCGAGTACAGTTCCTCGCCGCGGCAGTCGTAAAAATGCCTGCGCTCCGACTGCTCGCTGGAACCCGATCTCACGGCGAGAAAACGACATATCGCCTTGAGAAATCAAACCGCAGGTGTCGTAGGGGAAGTCATCGCCGTGGCACAAGTGTTAGCGCGCCGAGCCGCGGTTGATTAGGAAGGGCATCCAATCAGACTGCCAAATAGCCTCTCAAATAATGACTTGAGAATGGCCGATTTCCTGCAGTCGAATAAATGGCTGTTAAAAAAAAAGAAAAAAAGAAAGAAAGAAAGAAAGAAAGAAAGAAAAAAAAATATATATATATATATCTGTATCTCTGTATTTCTGTCTGTCTGACTCTCTCTCTCTCTCTCTCCCTCTCTCTATCTATCTATCTATTTATCTATCTATCTATCTATCTATCTATCTATCTATTTATCTAT
>NC_051399.1:33052417-33059917 GCF_015228065.2 Penaeus monodon
AGAAACCGGAGTAGTCTGGATTCACTCCTGGCAAGTCCACAATAGATCGTATCCTAGTGCTTCGAGTCAAAATGGTCACAGATTTTGACTTTGCTGGCGATGTTGCTATTCTATCTGAGTCTGTGGAATCACTGGAGGCAGTTCTTGATGCATTTAGCAATGAGGCAAAGCCCTTGGGTCTAGAGGTCTCCTGGACTAAGACCAAGGTTCATGACTTTGGGATCCTGTTAGTTGAACCCATTCAGTCAATTCATGCTTGTGGACGTTGAAATCACAGAGAGCTTTACATACCTTGGTAGTGTAGTCCATGTTTCTCAGCTGTCAAACCAAGAAGTCAGTCGACGGATTGGCATGGCAGCAGGAGCTATGAACTCGATCTACTGCAGGACGTAAGCCTCTCTCATTCACTGCTGAGAGGTTATTTGTCAGATTGGATGCCCTTCCTAATCAACCGTAGTTCGGCGCGCTAACACCTGTGTCACGACGGCGACTTCCCCTACGACAGCTGCGTTTGACTTCTCAAGGCGTTTTCTCGCCGTGAAATCGAGTCAGACCCAGCAGTCGGAGCGCAGACAATTTTACGACTGTCGTGCCGGGGAATTGAACTCGGGACCATGAGGGTCAGAGTCCAGAGCTCTAACCACTGGACCATCGCAGTATACTATATATAGTATATATATATATATATATATATATATATATATATATATATATATAATATATGTGTGTGTGTGTGTGTGTGTGTGGTGTGTGTGTGTGTTGTGTGTGTGTGTGGTGTGTGTGTGTGTGTGGTTTGTGTGTGTGTTGTGTGTGCATATATATATATATATATAATATATATATATATATATATATATATAGATATATATATATATATATATATATATATATACATATATATATATATATATATATATATATATATATATATCTACATATGTATACATATATATACATATATGTCTACATATGTATGTAGATATTATATATATATATATATTATATATATATATATATATATTATACGTTGGAAATTTGTACCATGTCCAGCAACCGCCATGACGGACTTTTTCCCCATATATTTGATGTACTGCTAAAAGACACAGAAACATTTCATAATATTTATGACTTATAAGATTTCTTTTTTTCATTAAGATCTTACGATGCAATTCGTAATTAATGAAAAAACACACCCCTATTTTATTCTACGTGAAATATATCTGAAAAAAAAAATATCGCGGTAGAGGCATACAAACTGATGTTTCAACAGGTTCCAATAATGTGCGCGTAATGGGCAAACATGTATCAAAGTGTTAGGGGTTTCGGAATTGCTACAAAAAGACCTTTAGGTAATGCCAATATGGACCCTCCCCCCCCAAAAAAAAAGGGGGGGGGCAGCGCGCAAGAATTTGCTCTTCCTCAAGAATGGGTAATTGTATCAACTCTCTTTGGAAGAAGTTAGGGCCTAATTCGACCTGATTTCGGCCCTTGGCTCGTCCAATCAGAAGGCAGCTTGGGTGGCTGAAATCGCACAGAACTTCGATTTCATGTATTTGACCTGAGCCGTGCTTTATATAATGTTTTTTTTATTTATTATTTTGTATATGGACATTTATTCTTATATGCACGCAAACGCACAAATACACATATTTTTGCAGAAGCGAGGCGAGGTGTGCTTCCTTCCATGGATATGGAACAATATATATATATATATATATATATATATATATATATATATATATATATATATATATATATATATATATATATATACATAAACATAAACATATATATATACACATTATATATGCATATTATATATACATATATATACACATATATGCTATCATTATTATAGGACGCAATCGGACCTGCACACAAGCGATAAACACACCTCACCTTGTGTCTTGTCAATCATTTATATATACATATATGTATATTTATTTCATTTTCATTACATTTAGGATTTTTTAACCAGTAACCAGTATATTAGTTATTTTGATCTTTGATTTATTGAATATAAGCAATATATTTTTCATTCCTTTTTTCTCTATGATTGCTTCGAATATTAAAATCGAGTGTTAATAGTAGTGATAAATAAATAAATAAATAAACATGTATCTTACTAACAGATTCAAAATAAAAGTGACAATTCCATGAATATGTACTTCACTTCATTACAGGAGCAAGAGACGGAATGCAACCGAGATTGAAAACACATTTGTATTGCAAATGTCAAAACAACGTTGCCAGAAGCCGGAGTTGCCAGCTGCCATGCATTGATTCTATTTGATACACTGCCTGCCGCTTTGCTTTCATCGATCAGTGCTATAAATAGGGTCAGGAGGATCTTTTAAAAAAGTGCTTTCTGCAGGCATTTACAATAGTGTCAAATATCCTTAGAGCTAGAGTTTAAGTTACCTGATAATAAATAATTTGTTTTTCAATACATGTTTTTATAAACAAATTTGAATATCTTTTAAAGTCAGAAACAACAGAAACACACAAATGTACCTGCATGATTACATATGCAACATGCAGATCAGTTGAATGAGATAACTTTATATTCCTAGACAGCCGGTGCAGTTTTAAAAAACAAAAAAAGTTAGCAGAGATGTAAACAGGCAAGCAAACACAGTCAGCAAGCAAAGAAGTTAGAACAAGCTAACCAAAATAAATAATCATGCAGACCCAGCAAATGGACAAGCCAAGAGAGTATGACATCGAGCACAAAGAACCTACTTCATGGCCCTAACAGTGACACCAGTGCCGAGGGAAGGTGATAATAACCAGTGCCTTCTGACCGCGGCACCGCTCATGCCCTTTAGTTAATTAGCCGGCGCGCCAGGCATGTCCTAAGCCCGCGCGGCGCTGCAACTTCGGCTAAAGCAATCCTATCTTCACTCGGAGAAGAGAGAGAGAGAGAGAGAGAGAGAGGTGAAAAAAACGGAAAAAATCATCTGCAACAACAACAGCGGTGTTCATCTATGTCCGCATGGGTTTTGAATATCAAGCGATGCCGTCTTGTTCCACGCGCAGCACTGATCCTCTGCTCCTTCTAGTTAAGATAAGACTGATACAGTCTTACATATATATACGTACTTCCATGCTTGCATACAATCATATATGTGTATGTGGGTGATTACGTGCTTATGATTTCTCCTCTTCTCTCCTCCCCCTCTTCTCTCTCTCTCTTCTCTCTCTCTCTCCTTCTTCTCTCTCTCCCTCTCTCTCTTTTCCCTTTCTCTCTCTCTCTTCTTCTCTCTCCCCCCTCCTCTCTCTCTCTCTCTCTCTTCTCCCTCTCTCTCCCCCCCTCTTCTCTCTCCTCCTCTCTCTTCCTCTCCCTCTCTCTCTCTTGTGTGTGGGGTTTGTGTGGGGGTGTTTTGTGTGTGTGGGTGTGTGTTAGGTTAATATACATACAGCTACAACAACAAATATATAATATATTAAAATTAATATAATATAATTAAAATATATAATACATATAAAATATCAAAATATATACATAACCATTATATAAAAATATTTATATATAATATATATATAATATTATTTTATAATATATATATATATATATATTTATATATATACACAAATTATGTGTGTTTGTGTGGTGTATATATGTTATATATAATTATAATATATTTTAAAATATTATATTATATATATAATTATATAAATAATATAATTTTATATAATTTTAATTTTGGGTGTGGTGGGGTGTTGGGTGTGTGTGTGTTGTGGGGTTTTAATATATTATATTATATATATTTTTAAATTTTATAATATATAATATATATATATATAATATATATATATATATATAACATATACCATGCACAAAATAACACAGACCAACACATGGATAGAGACACCTAGTACAGTTAAAAGGCAAATAAATACAAAGAGAGGAAGGAAGGCGCGAGAGAGCAGAAACAGGAAGAAGAATCCCACGTTTCACCCTTGAAACTCGACCTCCTTCCTTCCTGCCTTCGTCCTCATGCACCAAAAAAATTAAGAGCATTTCCAGGAGAACAAAACTCGATTTCAGGAAATATGTCGGCAGGGGAAGGGGCGTCAAGAGCAGGGCGGAAGGGCGGCTTGTGTCACCTGCAGAGGGCGACGTCGGGGACGCTTTGGATTCTGCGTGAGCGTATGTTTGTGTCCTGTTATTTATATACAGGCACATATGGTTTTTGTATGGTTTTTGCAATAAGTTTATAATAAATATAAATTATAATAATTTTTAATATATAAAATATATATAAATTATATAAATAATATAAATATAATAAGAATAAAACACCACACCACACACCACAACACAACCACACACGATATATATAATTATATATATAAATTATAATAATAATAATATATATATAAAATATATATATGTATTATTGTATATATATAGTAAATAACATAATATAATTTTAAAATTTATATATTTAAAATATATAATAATAATATTATATATTTTTATATATTTTGTGTGTGTGGGGTGTGTGTGTGTGTGTGCGTGTGTGTGGGGTGTGTTGTGGGTTTTTGTGGGTGTGTGGCAATGGTGTTTGTGGTGTGGGGTGTGTGGTGTGGTGTGTGGTGGTGGTGTGTACATATATTTTTGTGATAGATAAGTGGTAATATATATTATATATATATATATATATTAAATATAAATATAAATAATTATAATAATTTATAGATATAATATATATATATATAAAAAATTTTAAAAATATATATATTATATATATAAATTATATAATAATAATATAATACACCAAACATATTTTTACATATATATGTATATATGGTGTATATAAAATGAATAATATCATATCTTAGTATAGACAGTATAGATAGTAGTATATTGCACACATAAAAAATATATACATATATATGTATATAGGTGTTTTTAATTATAATACAATCTATATCTATACGATTATTATCTACTATCACCTTTATCTATCTATTATCTACTATCTATTTTTTATCTATCATCTTCATCAAACTATATAAAATATTTTATATATATATATATATAATATATTAATATAATATATATAATAATATATATATATATGTGCGTGATGTGTGAGTGTGGTGTGGTTGAAGAGAGAGAGAGAGAGAGAGAGAAGAGAGAGAGGGGAGAAGGAGAGGAGGAGGAGAGAGAGAAAAAGGAGAGAGAGAAAAGGAAGGAGAGAGGAGGGAATGTTGCCGTATGTGACACACACACACACACACACACACACACACACACAACACACCACACACACACACACACACACAAACAACACACCCACACACACACACACTCACACACAAACACACACACACACACTCACACACACACACACACACACACACGTACCCCACAAGTTTCTTTGTGCTTTGAGCAAAAGAAGAAATTTTACGCCACTGATTGTATTCTTGGGTCAAGGACAGAATGAAAACACAAGAAGAAGGAAGCAAACAAACAATCTGAATTTCGAAAAAAGTAATTATATATTTTTTTAAAAGATGAATAGAGTTGAATATTCCTGACAGAGAAGTAATCTGCTTTATGATGCACAGGCAAAGCTACGGACAAAGGCAAGAAATATGACGAAATAATTATCAAAACATTTTTTTCCTGGAATATTTTAGGTATAAAGGGTACGGTAGTATAAAGTCAGTTCACATAAAAACAAGATGAAAACAAAAAGCGGAGCTCATTGGAAAGTACAAATATCTTAAGGCAACAAAACGTCCGAAATATTTCAGTCTCCTGAAGATCCGTTTAATAATTTATTGGCATGTTTTTGCGAGAAAAATACCCCGGGGGAAAAAATTAAACAAACAGACATTCAAGAACAAACAAAAATAGCAAAACGCAAAGCTTTCGGGCGCACGCACTGACAACAAACTCACACGCATTCATACACACACAGGAAACCAGACAGATTTACAAACGAAAACAAGCACACCCGCGCATTCACACATGGAAAAGATACACACGTGTCACTTCACTTTTTTGGGATAGTTTTTTACTCTTTGGGATTTTTTCTCCCCCCAAGGGTGCAATTATCTCGTTGTACTGTTTGTATCCCATGTACATATGTAAATACATACATGTATAACACTACATATACATTTACACATGATTTTGAAAAGCATTTTTGGGCATGCAGGTGAAACATTTTTCATACTTTGGTATATCCCATGGTAATTTTTAATTCATCTATCATCTACTATTTTATATATATGTTTTGTTTTGGTATGTGTGTGTGTGGTGCGCACGCGGGTGGTATGGGTTGTCGGGGTTGATATAATATGATATTATATGCAAAAAATATGTAAAACATGCATACACACACACACGCAAAAACCACAAATACACACACACACACACACACACACACACACACACACACACACACACACAACCACACACACACACACACACACCCACACACACACACACAACACACACCCCAAACACACACACAAAACACCCCAAAATTTTTTTATATAAAAATTATATAATATAATATATTATATATAATATATAAATATATATCTTTTTTTTTTTTTAACGGAAGGGGTAGTTTGAGCCGCCTTTGGTCACAGAAATGTACTTAATTGTATTTTTCATTTGTGATCCCGTGGAGGAGTAGTGGTGGGGCCCAGTTCCTTTTCCACGGAGATTTGCCGGGTTTCCCTTTTTTAGGTAATCTTTTCTCTCTTTTTTAAACCCCGGGCGGGGAAAAAGCAGGATTTGGGCGGGTTTGGCCAACCAGGGGCCCAGGTAGGCAACGAGGTGGGGTTCCCTTTGAAAAGGGGAACAAGGGCCGGCCGGTGACTCGAACCCTCAAAATTCAGTTTTGCCGTCGTGACAGTTTTGAGCCCGATACTCAAAACCATTCGGCCACCGGGGCCTTGACCATCAGGGGCTTCCATGTTTTTTCTTGGAAATTTTAAGCGGGGTTTTGGGCCATTGCCTTCCCGCCCTTTTTTTTTTTTTTTTTTTTTTTTTTTTTTTTTTTTTTTTTTTTTTTTTTTTGAGTCCCCATCTCATTTCCCCGGGCACGGGAATTGGGTTAATATATTATAATATTTATATTTTATATATATATATAAAATATATATTATATTATTATAATATATATATATTAAAATTTTATATATACAAAACACATATATATATATAATATATATATATAAATTATAAATATATATATATAAAAATAACACAAATATTATATATTATATAATATAAAATATATTATATTATAAATATATAATTATTAAATATGTATAGTATATATCCCATATCACATTCTTTAAGAACACAAGCTCAGTGATGACAAAACCGACAGAGAAGCATTTTCCTGCCTGTCTGTTCCGCGTGCTGCCTCAGCCGAAGAAAAAACGGCCCCTGGTTTTTGGGGGGAAAAGTTAAAAACTGTCACCCTGAAATGGTACTGGCTTTAATGCTTTTAAAAGAGGAACAAA
>NC_051399.1:33082417-33084917 GCF_015228065.2 Penaeus monodon
AAGGACAAAGAGAACTGAATCCAACTTATTAGCACAACTTGAGGAACTATCTTTCATTAAATGGGAAGTTGTAGGACTCTGTGATGCTAGAAGACTAGGCGAAGAACAGAAGATACTAAATGATGGACACGTGCTCTATTGGAGAGGTAAACCCCAGGGTAGTAAGCAGGAATTAGGGGTAAGTTTCTTAGATCACAAACGTTTAGAAAAGAATATCGTGGAATTCTACAGTATAAGTGAAAGAGTGACTTCAGTAACAATTAAACTAAACAATAGGCACAACTTAAAGATTCAAGTCTATGTTCCAACCTGCAGCCACAGTGATGAAGAAATTTGAAGAGTTGCTATGAAGATGTTCATTTAGCCAGTGAGAGAGTAAAAACCCATCTCACAATAATTATGGGAGATTTTAATACCAAAATAGGTAAAAATACACAAGGAGAAACAATAGTGGAATCACGGAATAGGTACTAGAAATGAGAAGAGACAAATGCTGGTCGACTTTGCAGAGGCTCAATCACTCAATATCCTGAATACATTCTTTGAAAAAAAACTAGAGCAGAAGTGAACATACAAGTTGCCATCTGACATCAATAACGAAATTGACTTCATAATGTGGAAGTTATTAATAAAGTAAATGTTGGCAGCGACCATACAGTGGTCAGATGCCAAATTAAGTTACACTTCAGAAGGAAAAAGAACTCATACTCATCCGAAAACCACAGCCAAATTTAGCTAACTTCCAGACCAGAGCGACAGAATTTAAAGCTAACATCTAAAACAGCTATTCACTTCTCAGCGACATAGATCTCAACATTGACCAAATCAACAAACAGTTTACTAACATAATAAAGGGAGCTGCACTTGAAGTAAATGGTAAGAACATCAATCAAAGCTCCAGCAAGCTCTCAATAGAAACTGAAGAGCTTATGCAAAAATATAAGGTCAGGAAAGTATCGTCAAACAAGGACAAAATAGAATTAGCCGAACTAACAAATACTATAAATAAAAAGAAGAGAGTAGATGTATGGAAATTCATTACTCAAATAATAAATAAAACAGCGATTTCAGGTACCAGCATGAAAACATCTAACAGGACACTCGGAGTAGGAGGAAATCAAATGCATGCAGTAAAGAAACCTGACGGAGAAGTGACATATGATAAGAATGAAATCATAATAATAGTGGAAGACTTTAACAGGGATCTATGCAACTCAAATAAACAGCCACGGGTAGAAGCGAACGCGGTAACTAGTGACATCCCTAGCACCACAATAGAAGAAATAAAAAGACCACTTAAAGGCATGAAGCCAGGGAAAACACCAGGTGAAGACGGAATTAGTATAGACTTTTTAATAGAAGCAGGAGAAATACCAACAGTGAAACTAGCCAATCTTTTTAACATATGCCTTCTCAAAAAAAAAAAAAAAACTCTGAAAGCCTAGAAAAATGCAACAGTTATTTTGATACATAAAAAGAGGATAGAAAGGATCTAAAAAAAAATACCGACCCATAAGCATCCTTTCAGTTACGAACTATTCACGAAAGTCATCACAATTCGCATCTCTGATGGTCTGGATTCCAACCATCCTAGAGAACAGGCAGACTTCCACAATGGATTCTCAACAACAGACCATCTCCACACGCTCATCCAAACAAGAGAAAAATGATAAGTATATTCGTATGTAGGAAAAATAATAATTATATTTGTATATAGGAAACCTCTGTGTATGGTATTTCTCGATTACGAAAAGGTATTTGACTATGTACAAATACCAGCAGTACTAAAAGCTATTCGAAAATAGAAAGTAGAGGAGGTATATTGTAAAATATTGGAAGATATATACGAGGGGGATGGCAACAAGCAAGCTCCACACGGAAACCCATAAAATACCAATTAAAAAAGGTGTTGGACAGGAAATATTCAAGGACCTAGAATGGAACAGACAGGGTATCAACATAGGAGACGAATACCTAAACAATCTAAGAATTGCAGATGATATTGTTCTCTTCAGAGAATCTGCAAATGAAGTGCAGCAACTAATAAACGATCTAAATAGAGAAAGTCTGTAAGTGGGATTTAGGATGAGCAAGAAAAGACTAAGATCATGTTCAACAGTAGAGTTCAATTTCAGCAGATACATGTACAAGGCGAAGCTCTAGAGGTAGTGGATGTGTATAGCATACTAAGAGGCTGCTTGCCATTATATTTAAAAAGAAAAATCTTTAACCATTGTATCTTCCCAGTTATGACCTATGGATCTGAAACATATATATGTGTATATATATATATATATATATATATATATATATATATATATATATATATATATATATATATATATATATATATATATATATTATATATATATATATATATTATCTATTAATGTATTATATATATATATATATTATTATATATTTTATATATATATATATCATATAATGCAAATATTATTCTTCTATGTATGTGTATGATATAATAAGCCACCTGAATATT
>NC_051399.1:33092417-33094917 GCF_015228065.2 Penaeus monodon
GTCAAACAATTCAGTTTGGTCCAAAACCTTATGGCAAGATGATGGAGAAATATATTCTATTCTTTCTTCTTATCAAGTTGGATACGTGTGTTTTTTCCGTGGGTTTTCTAGTTACCAAGTTGGTCAAATGTTGTAGTTTTACTATGAAATATGATGAAGAATACACAGAGAAGAAACACACATTCTCTTCTCTCTCTCTCTCTTCTATCACCAACACTACTCACACACAGCTACACACACACACACACACACATCACACTACACACCACATAGCACACATGATATACACACAACACACACACATCAACAACACAAACACACACACACACACACACACCCCCACCAAGCACACACACACACACACACACACACAACACACACACGCACGCAAGCACACACACACACACACACACACACAGTCAGTCAGTGTGGCCTTTTGGTCTCCTGTTCATGACATTTGCAAATGGCAAAGGGCAGTCGTATTTCAGGCAATACATAACAATCTTTTTACATTGCAAAAGAATATGTGATTTTCATTTTCTATTCCTCTCCAAATGAAGCTTGTTTTTACAGGCTGTCTATCTGTCTTTCTGTACGCCTCTATCTCTCTCTCAGTATCTATATCTATAACTATACCTATATCTATATCTATATCTATATCTATATCTATCCCTATATCTGTATCTATACCTATACTTATATCTATATCTATACCTATATCCATATCTACTTCTATATCTATATCTACGTCTCCATCTATATCTACATCTATATATGTATCTACATCTATCTCTACATCTATATCTATATCTACATCTATATCTGTCACAACATCTATATCTGTCATCAATAACGGTATGCTCATGTTTGAGCAGCCGTGGACCTCTCCACCATCCTTCGCCACTGAACTCGATCTTACGCTTTTCTTTCCACTTGTACCATCGACAGCCCGCAAATATCTTAGATGTCGCTCAGTCTTGTCTTCGGTTTGCCTCTTCCTCTGTTTCCTATCACCATCCCTGTCAGCAAGTCTTTCTCAATACTTTTACTTCTCATCACATGACCAATAAACTTTAATTTCCTCCTGTTCAAGATGTCCAACAGCCGGTCTTTACAATTTATTTTTCTCAGCACTTCATCATTCGTCTTCTTCTCTGTCCAGCTAATACGCAGTACTCGTCTGTAACACCACATTTCAAAACTATTGATCTTTTTCTTGTCTATCTACTTCAGCACCCAACACTCAGAACCATATGATGCAATTGGGAAAACTAATGAGTTCAATAACCTCAGCTTTGTCCGTAAGGTAATGCTTCGGTCTTTCCAGATGTTATTGAGAGCAATTGTGGCATTTTTGGCAATGGCAATTCTTCTTTTTATTTCCGGTGAATCATCATATGTATTAGTTAAAACAGCTCCAAGATAAGTGAACTCTTTCACATTTTCCACAATCATTCCATTGATTGTAACATGTTCATCATTGTTCATTGCCGGTTATTTTTGAATCTTCATGATCTTAGTTTTCTTGGCATTAAGAAACAAGCCAGCCTTTTCGCTTGCATCTTTAACTTTATCTAGTAGTTGTTGTAGTTCAGTGATACTGCTGGCAATCAAAACTATATCATCGGTGTACCTTAGATTTGATATTTTGTATCCTCCAACATCTACAGTTCCTTCAAAATTCTCTAAAGCACCTCTCATAATTGTTTCAGAATATATGTTAAAGAGGTGCGGAGACGGAATGCAACCCTGTCGCACTTCTTGTTTGACTTCGAACCATTCTGTTAACCCATAAGTGGTTCTTACAGCTGCTTGTTGTTGGTCATACATGGCTTTTATTAGTTGGATGATGTGTTTTGGAAACTTCATATCGTTCATGTTATTCCAGAGGATATCGTGATCAACAGTATCAAAAGCTTTCACATAATCGATGAAACACAGGTATAGGTCTTTTTGATGTTCTCTGTTTTTCTCTATGATCAATTTTAGATTTAGAATCTGGTTTCTGGTACCTTTTCCAGGGCGAAAACCTGCTTGTTCGTCTGCAATTTCCTCTCTTAACTTCAACTTCATTCTTTCAGCAATAATTTTCAACAAAATTTTGCTGCTGTGACTTATTAATGCAATTGTCCTATTATTGTTGCATGGAGTGCGTCACCTTTTTTAGGTAATCTATATATATATATCTACATCTATATCTGTATCTACATCTATATCTATATCTACATCTATAACTGTATCTACATCTATACTCTATCTGCCTATCTATCTATCTGTCTGCCTGCCTGTCTGTCTCTTCGACTGACTGGCTGTCTGACAGTCTATCTGTCTGTCTGTTCATCTGTCTATCTATTTATCAGTATATCGATCTTATCTTATCCATCTATCTGACTATCTATCTGTCTACCTGTCTACCTTTTTATCTACCTGACTATCTCTCTGTCTACCTGCCTACCTGTCTACCATTTCATCTCTTAGTCTGTCTGTCAGACTGACTGAA
>NC_051399.1:33107417-33112417 GCF_015228065.2 Penaeus monodon
TATAATATATATATATAATATATTATACGTGGGGGTTGTGTTGTGTGTGTGGTGTTGTGTGTGGGGGTGTGGGGTTGTGTGTGTGTGGGTGGTGTTGTGTGTGTGTTGTGGGTTTTTGGTGTGGGTGTGTGGGGTTGGGGTGTGGGGTGTGTTGTTGTGTGTGGGTGTGTGTGTGTGGTGTGTTGGGTGTGTGTTGGGTGTGTGTGTGGTGTGTCGGCTCAAAAAGATTGTTTCGCTCTTTTTCGGCATTTTCATTATTTCACTGAAGTCTTCACTCCTGGCCACGTCATCATCAAGGAAAATGTCATGACATTCTTTGTTTTCGAAGAAAATGACATTGCATCATAATTCTATTCTCATCAAACCCTTTCTAGTATTTTTTCGTCTTCGTTTTAAGTTTATAGTTTGGCTTTTGCTCGTTGATTCAATATTTTTATTTTTCTCTCTTCCATTTTAATTTTTATAAATTGATTACAGTGGATTCATTTAAATGAAGTTACAGTTTTTTCAACAAAACGCTGCAACAATCACTAAATAAAATCACGCCTTAACTCCAGGCACCCCGTTGCTTGAGGCGATACTTCCCTGTCCTAAAAGAAACTCATCTGATTCTTATGTATCCAGTGGGGAAAATTTGGGGCGTTGTTGGCCCAGCGTACTAATTTTCCTTTGATGAGAATTTTTAGGGGGTAAGCTATTGCATTTTTGAGTGAAGAATGTTTGTCTAAAAACAACGTGAGTGTTCTTTTGATGTCCGTTGTGCCAGGATGGCATTAGTATGAGCAATTTCCTTCATTCAGGGAAACGCAGCAGAGGAGTGGGGGTTTAGGCCTCCTCCTGCCCTCCCCCCCTCCTCCTCCTCTTCCACTCGCTATCTCTTCTTTTGTGTATTTCTGATCTCTGTTTGTCTTTTTATCGTTTCTTTCTCAGTTTTTGTCTTTAACTAACCTGTTTCAGCTTTTGGCATATCATCTCTCTCTCTCTCTTCTCTCTCTCCCTCTCCCCTTCTATATATTATAATTTTTTATATTTTATTATAATATATTATATAATATTATATTATATTATTATATATATATATTATATATATAATATATATATATATATATTTTTTTTTTTTTTTTTTTTTTTTTTTTTTTTTTTCATTATATATTTCTATCTTATCTCTTGACCTCGCTCGCTCCAATCCCTTCCTCCTCTCTCCCTACCTTCCTCCTTTTCTCCTCTCCCTCTCTCTCTTCCCTTTCTCTCTCTCTCTCTCTCTCTCTCTTTCTCCTCCTCTTCTCCTCTCTCTTCTCTCTCTCTCTCTCTCTCCTTTCTCTCTCTCTCTCTCTTTCCTCCATCTTTCTTTCGCAGCAGGTCTATGGATGAAGAAACCCTCTTGAGATTGCAACCAAATTAAACTTCTGGCAATCTCCCCAAGTCAAGAAGCAAGTTTTTATCAAAACTCTTCCCCTTCCCCTGTCTTTTCTCTCAGCCTTCTCTCATCCAGTGCACGGAGTAATTAGAGAGAGGAAACGTTATCCCCATTAGATGATTAATTAATGTATCTTCCCTCTTTGACCTTGCTCCTCCCTGGTTCTACCACTCATCTACCTTCATTCTACTCCCCCACTCTACCGTCACCTACCTTCCCCCCTTCCCTACCTTTACTTCCCTTCGCTCTCGCTCTGCCCTACCTTTCTCATCTTCACCTCGCTTCCCTCTCACCTTACACCTCTTCCCAATCTTCGCCTCCTCTCTCTCTCCTCATACTCCCCTTCCCACCTTCACCTCCCCTCCCTCTCCCCCTACTCCCCTTCCCACCTTCACCTCCCCTCCCTCTCCCCCTACTCCCCTTCCCACCTTCACCTCCCCTCCCTCTCCCCCCCCACCTTCACCCCCCCCCCCCCCCCCCCCTACTCCCTCCCCCCCTCCCTCCTCTCCCTCTCCCCCTACTCCCCCCCCAACCTTACCTCCCCTCCCTCTCCCCTACCCCCCTTCCCCCCCCTTCACCTCCCCTCCCTTCCCCCTACTCCCCCTTCCCCCCTTCACTCCTCTCCCCCCCCCCTACTCCCTTCCCCCCTTCACCCCCCCTCCCTTTTCCCTACCCTTCCCCTCTCGCCCCCAAACAAAAAAAATTCAGTAAAGAAATGCCCCCAGATAAGGGGGAATCTAAGACAAAAAACCCGGGCGTACAAAGGGCACGAGAGAGATGGATGAGAGAAACCATTTGGGCAGGAAGGTCAAGACCCAGAGACCATAATTTCATCTTCGGGCTTTTGCAATCTGGGTTGTTTATCTTTTTCTTATGGGCTGTCTTCTGGATGCTTCCGGTGCAGGATATAAACAAACACGCACACACGCACGCACACACACACACACACACACACACTACACACATACACACACACACACATACATACACGCACGCACACACACACACACACACACACACCACACACAAACCCCCACCCCAACCCCACACACACACACACACCACACACAAAAACACAACCCCACACACACCAAAACCCCACACACACAACACACACCAAATACAAATACAACACAGGGCAACACACACACACACATACACGGGCGCGCGCGCGCGCGCGGTAACCGCACGTACACACACGCAAAAAACGCAGCAAACCCCACACACACACACACCACACACCACACACACACCCCCACACCACCCACACACCCACACACACACACACACACACACACACAACACACACACACACCACACAAACATAAGAAAAGAAGTAAGATTTAGGCGCAAAATTCCAGGATTTTTTTTCCAACTTTCTTTCGTGTCCAGGAACCATTCATAATTAACTCATCAATTGTCTTCGTTTCTAGGAATTTCGAAGAAAGAGCATTAAAATCATCCTAAAAAGGGATGCAAAATTCTCTCCTTCTCTCTTTCTTTATATATATATATTCTATATATATTATTCTAGACATTTTCGCTATCAACAAGATATTTTTATGAGATGCAGAATTATCTTATATTCTTATTTGTTCATTTTACATGCCGAAGTGATTTTTTTTGTTGATTTTATCCACCTATCATATAGTAAATTCAATAAATTTTATCATTTGATTATTGCTTAAATGTGGATTTTTTAAGACTTCACATAATTTCCTGTATCGTGTGCATTCTGATACAGGATGGTGATCTAGTGAAAGCAGCTTCTGTAGTAATTACAAAAAACATTTTTTTTACAATGGGCGGCAGCTTTAAGGTAACGAGTCTCTACCTTGAATCCGCTGCATATTTTAGTTTTCTTTGGCCAACAGTCCTTTAATTACGGCACTTGATATCGATGATTATTTTCTGCGCCGATGTTTTCCTGACTTGTAGTGATTTCCTTCTCCTTCTGTCTTTAATTAGCTATAATCATTACCGTAGTTTATCTTGCTGAACAGCCAAGACTTTTCTCTGTGATTGAATGATTGACGAATGAATAAATGAATAAATAAATAAAAATGTGTGTGTGTGTGTGTGTGTTTGTGTGTGTGTGTGTGTGTGTGTGTGTGTGTGTGTGTGTGTGTGTGTGTGTGTGTGTGTGTGTGTGTGTTGTGTGTGTGTGTGTGTGTGCGTGTGTTGTGTGTGTGTATGTGTTGGTGTGTGATGTGTGTGTGTGTGTGTGTGTGTGTGGTGTTGTGTGTGTGTGTGTGTGTTTTTGTATTTACTCTTTCCCTATACTTTCTCTATAATTCTCTTTACTCTTTTGGACATGGGATTCAATTACCCTCTATGTACCCAACTCATTCTTTAACGAGTCTGACCAAGCGTTGACAAAAGGCTCATCGAGAACACAACACGCAATGTCGTTCCACCATGCGCGTCTATATAGCACTGGACCTATAATCAAAACCCCTTCTGTCTCCATCATCTTCACTTCCGTGTCCTTAATTGGTACTAGAGACATTCGCACGCCAGAATGTATAAACGCACTATATACTTAAACCCAATCCCTACTTTATATATCACCCTTCATCGGCTTAACAAATGACCTATCACTTACCAAGAGAACATGTGATTCTCACTTCATCACGTCAGTTCACTTCCTTTGAACGCATATACATCATCTTTTACTTCGAGTTTCAGTCACCTCTCTGTCCTGCTATACGACAGACAAACAAGATTTTGCAATTTTGTTCCTAGTCATCTCTACGCCCAGTCAGTGGTCAGTAGTGTTCCCATCATCCATTCATCTGAATTATGGAACACAGGTAACTTTGTCCTGGTCTACAGCTCCTCTGTTTGTCTGTATGTATCTCTGTCTCTGTCTCTGTCTCTCTCTGTCTCTCTCTCTGTCTGTCTCTGTCTCTCTCTCTCTCTCTCTCTCTCTCTCTCTCTCTCTCTCTCTTTCTCAGTCCGTTTCTTTCTTTTTCTTCTTCTCATTATCTTCTTCTTTTATCTTCTTTTTCATTTTCTTCTTCTTCTTCTTCTTCTTCTTCTTCTTCTTCTTCTTCTTATTATTATTATTATTATTATTATTATTATTATTATTATTATACTTCTACCTTTACTTCTTCTTCTTCTTCCTCTTCTCCCTCTCCCCCTCTTAACTTTGTTATTTCTTTCCAGGCAACAATCGGGAACGGAATTAGGCAGAGGCTGATGAAGGTTCCTCCAAGAGTCAACAAAACCAGCTGTAATCAGAGAGAGTCCGGAACGTGCAAGCAAATAGACCCATTTCAATATCGGACCTGGAACTCACAATCGACAGATGATGACGTTCTTCGTCTATTTCTCCCTTTCTTTTCGTGTTTGTCGTTTCGCGAATCGCCATCAAAGGGGATCTTCAGATTGGATGAGGGGAGGCAAAAGTTTTTTTCTCTTTCCTTTTTTTTTTTAACTCGTATTCCTTTTAAAGTTTGTCTCACTCTCTGTTTCTCTCTATGTATCTCTATCTGTGTGTGTGTATTCTATCTATGTCTTTATTCACTTATCTATCTATTTATCTACCCATCGATCTATTTATCTATCTATCTGTGTA
>NC_051399.1:33129392-33131892 GCF_015228065.2 Penaeus monodon
ATTATTCTTGTAAAAAGTGATTTACCGGTGTTAGGTCCCCGTTCCTTCCCGGGAGTCCCGGGGGTTACCTCTGGTATCTTCTCTCTACACATTTTAAGATACATAATATAACGAAGCGCACGCCACATGTTGCCACTTAATTAATATACGATATATATTTTAAATTTATAAATATATATCCTTTTGCCCTGGGTGGCAAGCCAGCCAAGTCAGTGCGGTCCTAAACCGATAAATAAGAGAATGTTTACCTAAAGGTATACCGGCATTCTCCTGAAAGGAACGGGACCCCACTCTCACTCCAGACATCACACTGAAAACTACAATTAAGTATCATGCTGTACCAGGCGGCTCAGCTAAACCTACCGTTAAAGAGAGAAATATTATATATTATATATATATATATAATATATATTTATTATATATTATTATATATATTCTTCTTCTTTTAAGTAGTTCGTCTGAGCCGCCGTGGTCACAGCATGATACTTAATTGTAGTTTTCATGTTGTGATGCTCTTGGATGATACTGGTGGTCCCCCAGTTTCCTTTCCACGGAGAATGCCGTATACCTTTTAGGTAATCATTCTCTCTATTTATCCGGTCTTAGGACCAGCACTGTTTGGGGCTGGC
The DNA here is from genome assembly GCF_015228065.2 of Penaeus monodon. Lineage (NCBI taxonomy): Eukaryota > Metazoa > Arthropoda > Malacostraca > Decapoda > Penaeidae > Penaeus > Penaeus monodon. The sequence continues at coordinate 33,130,022 of NC_051399.1, forward strand.
TTGCCCACCCAGTGGCTAAAAAGGATATATATTTATAAATTAATATATATATTCAGATATATTCATATGTTATAAGCTGGCACACATGTGCGCGTGCGCGTTCGTTCATATTATGTATTTTTAAAAATGTTTTGGGAGAAATGATTACCTAGAAGGTAACCCGGCACTCTCCTTTGGAAAGGAACGGGGGACCCTACCAGGGAAACTCACTCCAAGAGCATCATAACATAAAAACTACAATTAAGTATCATGCTGTGACCTACCTTTAAATATATAATATATATATATATATATATTATTATATATATATATATATATATATATATATATATATATATATAATTATTATATATATACATATACATATATATCTGTGTCTGTGTGTGTGTGATATTTTGAATCGAATTCAAGGGCCGATCGGCTTGCACACTACAGATATATCAGGTCACAGATTTATAGACACTCGGCCATATACTCTGGAACATTAAAAAAAAAGTATCTTCAATCTTCCTATCATTGGTCTCTGAGAAACTTTAGACTGCTTCTTCTTGATATCTAAATCGATCTCAATTCATTAAAATGACGACGATTTAAAGGCTTTTCTTTTGGGCACATTGAAAGTCCTCTGAGGAGTGGACCGGAAAGCGCCTTGGGTAGAACGTGAGATTACACACCTATTCATTAAGGGAGAAATAAGTGAGTCCACAGGTGTAAGAGTTGAGTGGGGTGGCGTTGGAATGGTGGGGGAAGGAGGGAGGGAGATAAGAGGAAGAGAGGATTTTGGGGTAGGAGGGGAGGGAGGAATGAAGGGGGAGGGGAGTGGAGGGGACGAGAGGGAGGAGGTGTATAAAGAGGAAGAAGGGGAAAAGAGAAAGGAGGAGAAAAGAGGAGTTTTATAGAAGAAAGAAGAGAGAGAGGGAAAGGAAGAACAGAGGAAGAGTGTGGATGAGGGCTACTCAACTGGCAGCCCAGTGTCCGAATCCGGAACTTTTGAGTGTTGTATTGCGACCCCAAACTCTAGGAGGAAAAATGTATAATTCGGTAAAATGAAGGTCCTGGCGATGGATTCTTAAAGCGTATTTCCTCGATTGACTATATGGTAAGTTAGCGGTCTATCGTACACGTGTATTGAACCAACTAATGCCCCCAGCGCCTTGAATATAAGTTTATAATTGTTTAGAGTATTGGCATGATTGCATGTAAAATATTTATTCGGACCTCTGCATATATTGGAGCTTGTCTAACTGGACCTTTGCTCATAATAGGTGAGTTACCTGGTGTAGATGATGAGAGAATAAGGATTAGGGGATGAAGGAAGGGAGAGAAGAGTAGGGAGGGAGAGAAAGAAAGGGAGGAGAGGGAGAGGGGGGAGAAAAGAAAAAAAAAAAAAGAGCGGAGGGGAGAGAGATAAAAGTAGGGAGGGTGAAAGAGCAGAGAGAGAGAGAGAGGGGAGGGGGGTGATTGGTAAAGGAAGAGCAAAGACAGGAGTGGGAGGGCAGGCGAGGGGGAGAAGGGGCACTCCCCTCGTGAGTCAGAAGAAGATCGGGGCTTCCGGCATTTGCAAGGGGATGCATCTCCTCTCCTTTCCATGCCCTTTTCATCTCTCCACCTTCAACTTTTTTCTCTCAGTTGGGTACGCATGAGTCCTTCCTTCGTTTTTATCTTTCTTTCAGTTATCCATTTCATTTCTTTGTCTTTTTTTTGTCCTATTGTACAATATCCGTGTGAGCTTACCTTCTGTACCGTTCGTTCCGTTCATTTCTGCATTTATGTATTAATGCCTCTGTGATTAACAGCAGTGGTATTTTGGTGCCCTATACTCTTTATTACTTTTATAAAGTTCTAACGTCAAAGCGTGTAGTAGAAAGATA
>NC_051399.1:33135012-33140012 GCF_015228065.2 Penaeus monodon
GTTTTTCTGTTCCTTTTAACCACCCTTCACTCACCTACAGCCAAAGAAGGATCATGTGACCTCATATCACACAAATCTTTTCTGCCACATGCCCTGATCTCTTCAGTGTTTATGTAGCATCTCACACTAACAGCTGGTTGTAACTTGATAAGGCATTTGCTCTGTGGAAAAGGGAGAGTAAACATTAGATCAGAGAGTTTGTGTATAAAGATCGTAGTAATAAAGCATAGGTAGAAATGTTAAGTTAAAGAAAATTAATCCATTTCAAAGTATTCTACTTACATATGATTTTACTGTAGTGCATCTTCTGGACATTTTTTTTCTGTGTATAGTTCAAAGGTTGAGATTTAAAGATGATGAATATATACGTAATCATGATGGGCAAATGAACACGGAGCTAAGAGTTATGTAAAAATAGAAGAAAACTTGTTCAATCTTTATGTATAATATCAGTGATTACATTAATGATGGTGATGATGATAATAATGACAATAACAACAACAAGCATAATAATAATGATATTAATAACAGTGATAATTATTATAACAAGGATAATAACAATAATCATCATCATAGTCATCATTATTATATAATAATGATAATGATAATCATGATAATGATAATGATAGTAAAAATAATGATTATAGTAATAATAATAATGATAATAATAAAGATGGTGATAATATAAACAATAATAATAACAGTGAGAGTAATAATGTATTAATAGCAATAACAAGGATAATAATTATAACAATAATAGTAATAGTAATGATAATGATGATAAAAACAACAACAAGAACATAATAGCACTACTAATAATAATGATACTAATAACTAATAATAATGGTGATTATATTAATGATAGTAATAATAATAAGAATAATGATGGTGATAACAAAACAATTCCAACAATAACATTATTAACAAAGGTAAAGATAAGGATTGAGTAACACTGATAACAATTATATAAATAGTAATAATACTGATAAAGAAACCAAATGACAATAAAACAAATATAAAAATAACAACGAAACAACAACCGTGATGATAATGATAACAATTTACGATAATAATAATAGTGATAGTAATAAAAATAATGAGGATGATGAGGATGAGGAGGAAGAGGATGGTGGTGATACTGACGATGATGATTATGATGATGATGGTGATGATAATGACGGTGATATTTACGATGATAATGATGATGTTGATTATGATGAGGATGAGGATAATGATGAGGATAATAATGTTATTATGATGATGGGGACAATGATGATGATGATTATGATAATGATTATAATGATGATGATGATGATGATAGTGAAGATAATGGTGATGATAATGATAATGATGATACTGATTATAATAATAATAACAATAATAATGGTAATAATAATAATAATAATAATAATAACAATAATAATAATGATAACAATAATAATAATAATAATAATAAAAATAATAATAATGATAATTGATAATAAAATAATAATAATAATAATAATAATAATAATAATAATAATAATAATGGTAATAATAACAATCATAATAATAATTATAATTAAATAATAATAATCATATGTTATTATATAAGTAAAATAGTAATAATAATGATGGTAATACAAAATATATTAATAACAGTTATAATGACAGAAGAAATAACAACAATAATGATAATACTAACAATGATAGTAAAGGCAATAAAATGTCAATGATAGTAATGATAATAAAATGACAGTTATAACAACAATGATGTTGATAATGATAATGACTGTAATAACTATAATGATAATACAGTGATAATCATATACTACTACTGCAACTACTGCTATTTCTAATAATCATGATAATAGTCCTACTACTACTACCAATGGTAATAATAACAATAACAATGATAATGATCATACTGATGATAACCATATTAATGATAATGAATATAATAAAAGTATGCCTAATAGCATGAATCTGAATAATAATATTAATAATAACAATAATAATTTAATGACAATAGCAACAGTAATAATAATAGCGACAATAATAATGATATTAATAACAATGGTCATAATTTTAATAATGAAAACAGTGATAATGATAATGATAATAATAGTAAAAGCAACAATAATGATAAAGATAATGATAATAATTACAAAGGTAATAATAATTCTTAAGACTTTCATTTTTATTATTACCTTTATGATGATTATTATCTTCATTAATCTTATTTTTATTATCAATATTATTATTATTATTATTATTATTGCTATTATTATTATTATTATTATTATTATCATTATTATTATTAATATAATTACCATTATTATTATTATTATAATTACCATTATTATCATACTATTATTTTTTATCATTTTGTCATTGTTATTATTACCATTATTATTATTATTATTATTATCATTACTATTATGAATTATTATTATTCTTTTATTGGTATTATCAATAGCATTAGTATTAGCATTAGTATTAGTATTATTACTATCATTATTATCAACAATATCATCATTATTTTTTTATTACAGTTATCGTCGTTATTATTACTATTATTAATATTATTATTATTATTATTATTATTATTATTATCATTATTATTATCATTGTCATTATTATTATCATTATTAAATTAATATTAGTATTAGTATTAGCATTATCGTATTTGCTGTCATTATTATCATTCATATTATATTATCATTAAGAGAATTATCTTTATTACTATTATTGTTATGATTATAATATTCTTATTTCCATTATTATTAACATTATTATTGTTATTATTATTATGGCTATTATTATCATTCCAATAATAATAATAATAATAATAATAATAATAATTATTATTATTATTATTATTATTATTATTATTATTGTTTTTATTACTATTATTATTATTATTACTCTTTCAATCATCATTATTATCTCCATCTTCTTCATCGTCATCAATACTATTATCTTTATTATAATTATCGTTATCATTGCTGTTATTATTATTGTTATTATTATTATTATTTTCATTATCAGTGATAGTACTCAATAACAATGACAGTAATAGTGATGATAATGACAATCGTTGTTATCACTATTATCATTATTAAATATATTATTCTATTATCATTATTATTGTTATTATAGCTATTGTTATTATCATTATTATTATTATTATTATTATTATATATTATTACTATATTATTATTATTATCATCCTCATTGTCGTTACTTTTAGCATTATCATTGTTATCATTATTACCTTTTTATTACTATTATTATTATTTTCTTTATTATCGTTAGTTTTCTTATCATCAATACTATTTTTATTGTAGTTGTTGTAGTGGTTGTTACTATTATTACTTCCACCAACAATAATAATCATAATGAACATATCTTATTACAGTGATTTGCCCTTGCTCTCTCTCTCAATCACAGGCGTAACCCAAAGGAACAGCAAAGATCCCATTTACCAAAAACATCCCTTATTCTTAGTGAACGCAAGATCCAAAGTCACCAACTTACAAGAAAATCTTCCTCTTCCTTGTAGCCTGTCAGGGTCATTTCTTCCGCGGTTGTTTATTCAGCTAACTGGCGCTTAATGATCTGTTTACACTGTTTCTTGCTCAGGGAATCAGGGACGTGAGTTTTTCCACAAATGTTAGGGTTGTTTGTATGTATGTGGGTTACTATAAATATTTATATAAGTGGATGTAACTATAATGACCGACGGATGAATACCGGTGCGGGTTCTGTTGCAAATGAAAAGCAAATATAATGAATTAGGGTTTATTTTCTTTGTTTGGTTTCTTCTTTCCGGATAAATAAAAAAGGACTGACGTCAGGAAGGACATCTGGTTTTACAAAATATCTGTTAGAACCGGATTATATAGCGACTCCAAGTCAGAATGAGATACTGGGAAAAGGGTCAATCCCATTATCCAAACCTTTATTATCATTATTATTACATTACTAATTTATTATGATCATTATCATTATTATCATTATCATTACTAGGACCATTATTGTTATCGTTATTATTATTGTTATTATTTTTACAATAATCATCATTATTATTGTTATTATCATTGCTGTTGTTGTTGTTGTTATGTTGTTATCATTCTATTAATTATCATGACTATCATGTTATTATTGTTACTCTCCTTATTAATATCTTTTTAAATTTATGAATTTATCATTATCATTATTATTGTTATTGTTATTATTATTACTATTTATTATCATTATTATTATTATTATTATTATTATTATTATTATTATTATTATTATTATTATTATTATTATTATTATTATTATTGTTGTTGTTGTTATTATCATCATTATTATGACTACGACTATTAATATTGCTATCATTACTACTAATAATATTACCATTATTATAATGATTATTGTAATTATAATGAATGTCATTATTATTATCATTATTATTATTATCATTATTATTATTATTATTATTATTATTATATTATTATTATCATTATTATTATTATTATTATTATTATTATTATATTATTATTATTATTATTATTATTATTATTATTATTATTATTATTATTATTATTATTATTATCAATAATAGTATTATTGTTATAATTGTATTTATTATAATTATTATTAATATTATCAGTATTGTTGTTATTACTATGATTATTATTATTACCATTATTATTGTAATTATTATTGCTAATGTTAGAATCGTTATTATCATTAGTATAATCATCATCATCATCATCATCATCATCATCATCATCATCATCATCATCATTGTAATTATTGTTATTATTATCATTATCACTGTTGTTATTATTATTATTATTATTATTATTATTATTATTATTATTATTATTATTATTATTGCGATTGTTTTTATAATTCTTATTCTTTTTCTTATCCTTATTATGAGTATTTCATCATCAGTATTACTACTTTCATTATCATTATTGTTATTGTTATTATTATTACTATTATTATTATTATTATTATTA
>NC_051399.1:33145012-33155012 GCF_015228065.2 Penaeus monodon
AACCCAAGAAAGGTCAATTGATATGAAAGAAAATGTCGTAAGATAAAAAAAATGTCATTAGATAAATTGTCATTAGATAAACTACCATAAAATAATTTCTGATAAGACAGATTCTCACAAGATAAAGTGTCTTAAATTAATTTGTCATAAGATGACTTCCCATAAGACAAATTTTCATAAGATCACGTGTCATAAAATAAAATATCATATATTAAATTGCCATGTGATAAATTGTCACAACAGAAATTGCCATAAGAGAAATTGTTTTAATAGATATTGTCATAAAAGCAATTGTCATAAGCTACTGCAGTTGATTTCCTCTCAGTGGGGTCATTAGATTTTCATGAACTGCCGATCGTATTGCTAAGTACTCATAGTCATAGAGAATGTAACTCGTGAAAGGGAACTCTGCCTGAAACGCGTTGGCTCTATATGTCTATATATATTACTTATCTATATATAGATGAATAGATAGACAGATAGCCATACTGATAGATAAACAGATTGGTAGATAGATAGATAGATGGATGGATAGACAGATAGGCTGATAATTAGATAGAAAAACGAATGGTAGAAAGACAAACAGACAGACTGACTGGGTGATAGACAAACAGACTGATAGGTAGACAGATAGAGAGACAGACAGACATATAGGCATAGACAGACAGAAAGATAAATAGATAGACAGATAGAAAGGCTGATAGATAGACATCGTTGACAGACATGTCGATAGACAGTTAGATAGATAGACAGACTTATTGATAGATTAATAGATAAATAGATAGATAGACATACTGATAGATAAATAGACGAATAGACTGATAAACAGATAAATGGACTGATAGATATTCATTTAAATGTTTGTTCATGTGTGTCGGTATATGAGTTTCAAAATATAGAAAAAAAAAATTGCAAAAAGATGATTTTATATTTCCTCCAGCTGTTATTCAATGAGCAAGTGAAGTGATAACGTTTATAAGAACTAGTTATAAAGATATATGCATAAAGAGATTAATTAATACACACTGTCTATCGAGCGCAAAAATAAAAGGGAAAGTTTGAATTTTTCATCAGTGAGATCTTGTAACTAATAAATACATTTCATAAAGTCTCAGCATTATTTTGCTCTTTGCAAACTGATTGAATAGATTTTTTTTATTAGGTAATGCACGTGATCTGTTAGAAAAAAAAATTCTTCATCAAAAATATTTTATTTAGCATTCATGATTTATGAGTGCAATGATTTCTATCGTTGCATTTCTGAATTTATACGAGTTAGGCAGTCATCGAATACATACACACATAGATAAATACATACATTCATACACACACACAGAGGAGAGAGAGAGAGAGAGAGAGAGAGAGAAGAGAGAGAGAGAGAGAGAGAGAGAGAGAGAGACAGACAGACAGACAGACAGACGGACGGACCAGCAGACAGACAGAAGATATAGAGTTGATAAAAGTTAAGTATTTGACGTTAGTCCATACATCCTATGGAACTGAACTGAACTGGATCGAACTAAATAATTACGTGGGGCGGTATCCACGAAAGTTCTCGGGAAGGCAAAATCAGCTGAGACAGCGAAAATCACTCAGATTCCGCTCAGAATGTCTCGAAAGTAGTCTCAACTGCCGAAATCTGTCTCAACTCTGTCTCAAATATTGCACAGGTTGAGAGTGTCCCGAGTCAGTTGAGAATATACTCAGACAGTTTTACCTGCCCGGTAAGAAAGATGACAAATAAAAATCGACGCATTTCTTTGTAAACAAACAAAGAAAGAGCACGCGATAGATCAACCCCACAGAGCTATACCGAGAAAGGACATATAGGATCAGTTTAAGGATTGTTAAGAATTGATTATGGGATATATATATATATATATATGTGTGTGTGTGTGTGTGTGTGTGTGTGTGTGTGGTGTGTGTGTGTGTGTGTGTGTGTGTGTGTGTGTGTGTGTGTGTTGTGTATGTATATATCATTTATACATATATATATATAATTATATAACATTCTTCTTTGTGATTATTATGGAATTTAAAATTAGATAATAATCTGGCTGGTTCCTATAATTAGCATTTTGTCTGAATCTTCATTTACTTAAATTAAATTAAATGATAATAAAATCCACTTGTGTACTCTTTAGATCTTATTATCATCACTGTAGTTATAGTTTGAATAATCTTTTATTTTACTGAATGTGAACAAAAATTATATCCTGAATTGAGCTGAGTTACTTATTAAATTTGATCTTTAAAAATGCATCTAAGAGCACACAAAATGTTTTCATCATAATTTCATAAACGGTTCAAGGTAAAGTAAAATAATTTTGATTCAAGAAACCAGCAAAATATATATTTTTTACTAACTCATCAAAAATCTTCCGTAATTCCCTTAAAATTTGATATATTTTGTCAGTTTTTGTTAAAAGAAACACACTATCAAGTTGGTAACAAAATATTTAATTATTCAAAGTTTAAACTTTATCATTTGTTTTCTTTGATATGTAGCTACCTAGGCTAGTGAAAATTTAACAAAAGTCTCGTACAAGTGACCGCCGTGGCCTCCATGTGCATGGCAATCTTATTATTGATTTTAATTTTCATGTACCTAGGACTCTTTTACATGTGTTAATCATGTGCAATATATTTTAATGTAGGGAAAAACACATCTTTATTAAATCTAAAGTATTTATTTAATCATAATATTTCAGCAGAAAGCGATGACATGAACCGACGCTTTATTAACGGTTTCTTTTTTCAGTAAATATTCCCATTTATCTGTGTCATTCCAGCAGATTTGATTTTTTCCCTTAAGAAAAAACATATCTGCATACATTTGAATTCATTTTTTTAATGTGAAAGTAAGTGATGAGCGCAAATGAGTGATGTCGACAAATGAATGCAACTGTGCCACATGTTCACTTATATCATTTGATATCATATTTTGTTTATTTATTTGAAATGAGCATGTCCATGAGTGCATTAGTGTAATAAAGATTAAAACCATGTGTGCGATATTTTGAATTATATAAAAAACATTAATTTAATCTATCTACATGTTGATATTTTTATGTGTTGCAACGCCTGCCTGAGACAAACTGGTTGAGAATACGCTCATACATTTTTGAGAGTTACAAATTTTTGTCTCAGAACTGTCTGAGGACTTTTGTGGATAGCGCTCCTGACTTCTTGATGACAGTACGAGTTATTGCAGTCCAGAGAATAAGACCGTACCTATTTAAAGACAAAAGGCTTAGCAGTTAGTGAAATTCCTTGACAAATTTAATACGTTATCAATTCATCAGTCAAGGAGTAAGAAATCCCTCTCGACGTCAGACCAGCTCTTCCTGTTGAAAACTATGAGCTTTGGCCCTTATATGCTGTTTCCGAAGGCTTAGTAGACCTAATTGTACCTCAGGATTATTTACACTATCGCACCATACTGAAAAGCGCCTGACGATACCTCAGTCCAGTGAAAGTACGTATCAATGAACATTTACCTCGACAGTCACATGACTCAGCAACACTATGACGGCCATATTTTACGTCTGAAATTTAAAACCCTAGCTAATGAAGGTAATGGCCAGCCAATGTCGTAGACTACTTCTTCCAGTATTACTGAAATTGTAAAATTCTATGCCATTCTTTCTGGGGGAAGGGGAGGGGGAGGGAGGGCGGTAAGAAAGGATGGAGAGAGAGAGAGAGAGAGAGAGAGAGAGAGAGAGAGAGAGAGAGAGAGAGAGAGAGAGAGAGAGAGAGAGAGAGAGAGAGAGAGAGAGAGTCGACAGGCAGACAAAGAAAAGAAAACTGAATCCGCTCGAAAATAATTTATCTTTTTCTTCGGATTCTTTGATCTTCTCTATTTATTATTCTTTATTGTATAATGGATACTGATAAGAAGCATCCATATATAGCAAAAAATTACAGTTGCTTTGTATATTTCAACGAGTGTCGTGATGTATTATTTGGGAAGAATTATTATTCTAATTCATCTTAACTTGTTCATGTAAAGATTACAATACTAGTGTATTCTCTTTAAGATCAGATATTTATGAAGAGTCTTTTTTTTATTTTCATTAACTTCAATATACAGATTTCGCAATGATTCCGGTAAAGTAATTTTTCTATTGAATGTGTATTTTAGTATATTATTCATTTCATCAGACACTATACAGATTGCCTTAGCAGCATCTTAAAAATGTATTTCTAACCTTACCAAAATCTCAAGTAGACATAACATTTCTAAACTAATGTCAAGATATCGATTATCGATTATTAATCACTCAGACTTTCTTGCGACGATTTTATCATCTTTTGTTAATTATTTTTAAAAATTTAACTTGGCCTACGATACAATGAATATATATTAAAAAAAACTGACAAGAGTGACAAAAAATAACAAAGTCATTGCGCCTTGAATTTCACTTTACAACTCTGCACATAATATCGTAACCAACCGCCCCGGATTTATGTTCTGTCCTCTGTCTTTTTTGTGAATTTTGTTACATACAGCTGGCTCTACATGTGCTCATCCAGCAAGGAATCCATCAGTAGGCCCTAGTGACCGATCCTGATTTCCCCATTCCTTGTATTGGCGAGAAAAGGTTTGTTTTTTTTAATACAGTAGACATCGATACTGTTATTATTGTAATTGATGTTATGATTATTGAATTGTTATTAAAATCTCGATAACATTTAAGACAAAGAAGTAATGCAAAAGACCCTTTCCAGAAGTCGAGGAAAAAGGGTAAACATGTGAGATAGGTAGGACTAATAACTGACTCCTTGGTGACTAATCACTTGTAGAGAGCCATCTATGTGTAAATACAATAAATAAACTTGCATTACAGCAGACATGGGATATATTTTTGTCATACGTGCCGATTAGGTTAATTAAACCTTAGCTTACATTATCCTAACTTATTGAGAGTGTTGAGAATATCAGTTTTATGATTGGTCTCTCCTAGAAAAAGGAATTTCCTCTCTCAGTCATCAAAACTTTCAAGTTTATGGTTAATTATTTCCACGTGGATCCAGTTGGCGTTAGAAAAATAAGATAAAAAAATAAGAGAGAAAAAAATCCCAAGATAACATTGATCTTCAAAATTACAGTGAGATGCTCGACGACTTGATAATGTAACAATTTTTGTTTGTTTGTCTGTGTGTGTGTGAGACAAGGCGGGTGGGAGAAGGATGGAGGAAGGGAAGGAAAAAAAGAGAGAAAGAGAAAGTGAAGGAGGAGAGAAAGAAGAGAGAGAGGGGGGATGTAAGGTGATCGTAAAAGAAGAAGATAAAAGGAGAGAGAGAGAGGGGGGAGGGAGGAGAGTGATAAAGCAGGTTTATTAAACGTAATTATATTATCTTGCTCCAGTTCTAGCAGTTGAGATATACATATCCCTAACAATCGTTCATTCTTTCTCGATTTCCGCTGCGCATCTGATATTCATTTTTCATCTCCTCCACACTGTTCGTTTTGTCTCCCGTTCAACCTTATCATTTCCTCATTACTACATTCAATATCTCATCATATTTCATCTTCAGTATATTTATATCTATGTGTGCGTGTGTGTGTGTGTGTGTGTGTGTGTGTGTGTGTGTGTGTGTGTGTGTGTGTGTGTGTGTGTGTGTGTGTGTGTGTGTGTGTGTGTGCGTGTATGTGTGTGTGTGTGACAAGTTTCTTTTTCGATTCTTCATCATTTCTCCATTGTTACTCAGACACTTTAAGTATTACGAATAGATTTTGTAACCTTGGAAATCTGAACAAAAAAAAGGAGTTAGATTAATTTCAGGGAATTCTCGCTTCTTTCCTTCATGCGGGCGGCCTTTTGCTCAGGGCCAAACGAACTTTGATGCAGTGTATTTACATGTTAGCTTTATTGCAACATATCTTTTGAGTGTAGACAAATGCAGATTGAGAGAGAGGGGGGAAGGAGGGAGAAAGATGGATAGAGAGAATATGAGAAGAGAGAGAGAGAGAGAGAGAGAGAGAGAGAGGAGAGAGAGAGAGAGAGAGAGAGAGAGAGAGAGAGAGAGAGAGAGAGAGAGAGAAGACAGGCAGACAAAGAAAAGAAAACTGATTCCGCTCGAAAATAATTGATCTTTTTCTTCGGATTCTTTGATCTTCTCTATTTATCATTCTTTATTGTATAATGGATACTGATAAGAAGCATCCATATATAGCAAAAAAAACAATTGCTTTGTATATTTCAATGAGTGTAGTGATGTATTATTTGGGAAGAATTATTATTTTAATTCATCTTAACTTGTTCATGTAAAGATTACAATACTAGTGTATTCTCTTTAAGATCAGATGTTTATGAAGAATCTTTTTTTTATTTTCATTAACTTCAATATACAGATTTCGCAATGATTTCGGTAAAGTAATTTTTCTATTGAATGTGTATTTTAGTATATTATTCATTTCATCAGACACTATACAGATTGCCTTAGCAGCATCTTAAAAATGTATTTCTAACCTTACCAAAATCTCAAGTAGACATAACATTTCTAAACTAATGTCAAGATATCGATTATCGATTATTAATCACTCAGACTTTCTTGCGACGATTTTATCATCTTTTGTTAATTATTTTAAAAAATTTAACTTGGCCTACGATACAATGAATATATATAAAAAAAACTGACAAGAGTGACAAAAAATAACAAAGTCATTGCGCCTTGAATTTCACTCTACAACTCTGCACATAATATCGTAACCAACCGCCCCGGATTCATGTTCTGCCCTCTGTCTTTTTTGTGAATTTTGTTACATACAGCTGGCTCTACATGTGCTCATCCAGCAAGGAATCCATCAGTAGGCCCTAGTGACCGATCCTGATTTCCCCATTCCTTGAATTGGCGAGAAAAGGTTTGTTTTTTTAATACAGTAGACATCGATACTGTTATTATTGTAATTGATGTTATGATTATTGAATTGTTATTAAAATCTCGATAACATTTAAGACAAAGAAATAATGCAAAAGACCCTTTCCAGAAGTCGAGGAAGAAGGGTAAACATGTGAGATAGGTAGGACTAATAACTGACTCATTGGTAACTAATCACTTGTAGAGAGCCATCTATGTGTAAATACAATAAATAAACTTGCATTACAGCGGGCATGGGATATATTTTTGTCATACGTGCCGATTGGGTTAATTAAACCTTAGCTTACATTATCCTAACTTATTGAGAGTGTTGAGAATATCAGTTTTATGATTGGTCTATCCTAGAAAAAGGAATTTCCTCTCTCAGTCATCAAAACTTTCAAGTTTATGGTTAATTATTTCCACGTGGATCCAGTTGGCGTTAGAAAAATAAGGTAAAAAAAATAAGAGAGAAAAAAATCCCAAGATAACATTGATCTTCAATATTACACTGAGATGCTCGACGACTTGATAATGTAACAATTTTTGTTTGTTTGTCTGTGTGTGTGTGAGACAAGGCGGGTGGGAGAAGGATGGAGGAAGGGAAGGAAAAAGAGAGAGAAAGAGAAAGTGAAGGAGGAGAGAAAGAAGAGAGAGAGGGGGGATGTAAGGTGATCGTAAGAGAAGAAGATAAAAGGAGAGAGAGAGAGGGGGGAGGGAGGAGAGTGATAAAGCAGGTTTATTAAACGTAATTATATTATCTTGCTCCAGTTCTAGCAGTTGAGATATACATATCCCTAACAATCGTTCATTCTTTCTCGATTTCCGCTGCGCATCTGATATTCATTTTTCATCTCCTCCACACTGTTCGTTTTGTCTCCCGTTCAACCTTATCATTTCCTCATTACTACATTCAATATCTCATAATATTTCATCTTCAGTATATATATATCTATGTGTGCGTATGTGTGTGTATGTGTGTGTGTGCGTGCGTGCGTGTGTGTGTGTGTGTGTGTGTGTGTGTGTGTGTGTGTGTGTGACAAGTTTCTTTTTCGATTCTTCATCATTTCTCCATTGTTACTCAGACACTTTAGGTATTACGAATAGATTTTGTAACCTTGGAAATCTGAACAAAAAAAAAGGAGTTAGATTAATTTCAGGGAATTCTCGCTTCTTTCCTTCATGCGGGCGGCCTTTTGCTCAGGGCCAAACGAACTTTGATGCAGTGTATTTACATGTTAGCTTTATTGCAACATATCTTTTGAGTGTAGACAAATGCAAATTGAGAGAGAGGGGGGGAAGGAGGGAGATAGATGGATAGAGAGAATATGAGAATAGAGAGAGAGAGAGAGAGAGAGAGAGAGAGAGAGAGAGAGAGAGAGAGAGAGAGAGAGAGAGAGAAAGAGAGGGGGGAGGAGGGGGGAAGGAGGGAGATAGATAGATAGAGAGAGGGGGAGGGAGTGAGGGAGAGAGACAGACTGATAGATAAAGAAAGAGAGAGAAAGAGAAGGAGGGAGGGAAGGAAAGTGGGAGATAGAGAGAGAAGGAGAGAGAGAAATAAAGAGAGAGAGAGAAAGAGAAAGATGGCGGGGAGAAAGAGATACCGAGATAAAGAGAGACAGCCAGAAGCGAAGAGAGAGAAATAAAGTGCGGAAGAGAGAGACAATTGTAATGCTTTACATAAGACTCAAGAAAAAAAAAGAAAAAAAAAGAGTAAGAGTAGGTGTTGTGTGGAGAAAGAGAAAACGGGAATCATTTATAAGCACACAACCGGGTCATTCACACAAGCACAGAAACCCCCTTAGGAACAATAAGAGACTCACGGGTTCCGATCTCACGTAAAGGGGAGTTTGAGCTTCAGGCACAATCAGAACGCACTACGAGATCCTATTATCACTGTGCCTTTTGTTTCTCCAATGCATTTTCATTCCCCTGTGAACAATTTTGCTTTCGTTCATGGTCACTCCGATCCTGACTATAGCTGAAGCTCCCCTGCCCCTAAGTCATGGACTATTTTACTACCCTTTTCTCTGCGAATGTACTGTTATTACGGTTTATTAACGTACCGGGATAATAACGTGTTGAGTTGTGTGTTCCCTCACGAAAGGTGTGGCCAAATACGTGAATGCGGCGTCTGTTTCTTGTGTTATCTCCTTTTAGATCTGTTTTACGTTTTCAGATATTATTATTATTATTTATTATTATTATTATTATTATTATTATTATTATTATTGTTATTATTGTTATTATTATTATTATTATTATTATTATTATTATTATTATTATTATTATTATTATTATTATTATTATTATTATTATTATTATTATTACTACTACTACTACTACTATTATTATTATTATCATTAAGTGTATTATTTACTTAGTCAAATTGCAGCAGTGATCAATAGTCTTGTGTCCTACGTGCAATCAGGCAGCCGAAAACAGAGCAAAATATGACGTATTGTGTTTCATAACTTCAGGGTTTTGAATATCCATACAACACCAAGAAATACAGGCAAAATGAAGATGAAATGGCAAAGGGAAACTTATACATAAAATAATGATAAGTTTAGTATTATTATCATTATATCATTATCATTATTGTTATTGTCATTAATATTACTAATATCATTATTATGATTATTAATATTATCATTATTACGTTTATCATCATTACTATTAGTATTTTCATTATTATTATTATTATTATTATTATTATTATTATTATTATTATTATTATATTATATTATTATTATTATATATCATATTATTATTATTATTATTATTATTATTATTATTATTATTATTATTATTACTATTATTATTATTTTTATCATAATCATCATTATTACTATTATGATTGTTATATATATTGGTCAGATAATTAATGTTATCATAATTTCGATATTATTATAATAATTATTATCGTCACCATTATCATAATAATCATCATCATCACGATGATACTTACTTAAAAATCGAGTCAACATTTTTTGTTCGATTCAGCGATGGATAGGAGGCTATGAAATAATATAATGAGATAGTGTATATAGTATACATAAGTTAGTGTAAGAAATTCTAAACACAAAACATGAACCTAAAAAGAGACATATTAATACTCATTTAAGTTGCTACG
>NC_051399.1:33165012-33167512 GCF_015228065.2 Penaeus monodon
GTGATCAACAGGACATACACAGGGTGACCGAATTTAACAGGAGAGACGACTCTGCTCCCAACTGAATATAGGATCATCACCCTCTCCTTTTTCGTGCTTGTTATTTGGACAATGTCTTTACCAATATATGTTAAGAACTGCAACCACTTTTGCTGTATATCCTCGCTCTTGTGTATGACAAATGAAAGCTGTAAAATCTACGAAAACGTAATCATCTCACGATGGGGGAAGGGGGACTAACCCCCGAATTGGGCAGGTCGTTTAAAAAAAGGATTGTGAAATTTTCCTCGTTTTGTACCAATTCTCTCCCTTCAGTCTTTCCACGGTCTACGGTATCAGTGCTGTTATATAAACAATATTATAAAATTTTATAAAGTACGGTTCACTCTATCCCATCCTCTCTTTTCCAAATATCCTCTGCACGTGAGAGAGAGAGAGAGAGAAAGAGAAACAGGCAGACTGAAAGACGGACAGACTGTCTGGCTGTCCAAATGGGCACAGATTACTCCTTTCTGTCCACTGGTTCCTTCATGATACTAGCAGCAACACTTGATTCTATTACAGGTCGTTCCCAAGTACAGTAAAAATCTTGGGATCTAAAACTAGGTGTTCAAAATCCTAGTACAACAAACGTTCGGGACAGTTTTGAATTTAGTTGCTTGTAGTTCTAAATACCAATAACGATCCCGTATTTTACAACGGGTCGTTCTTCCTGCCAGTAACGACCTTGGGTTCTATTTCTAGTTGTTCTTAATGTCAGTGCCAGTGACGACCATAAATTCATCTGTTAGTTGTTGTTAATACCAATAACGAGTTGTAGTCGTTCTTAATACCAGTACGATTATAAGCTCCACTACTTAATACTAGTAACGACCTTGGGTTCTACAGCTAGTCGTTCTTGATACCAATAACGAGAGGTCAGAGGTCAACAGCTAGGGAAAAAATAGAATGGTTGGTAAACATGTTAACTCGTGTTAAGTGTTTTGATTCGCGAATGGGAAACGTGGAGGATTTTCAGATTGTTCTTTTAACCTGTGTTTCTGTTTTTCCCCTTTTATATGTGACTGCGGGTGCGTTCATGCGTGTGTTTATACGCGAATTCGAGTGCTCTCCCTCTTTGCTCTCTGTGTGCACGACTGTATAAATGTTCGTTTTCATGGAGTAAATGTTTTACTCTTCCTCTGTCTAGCAGTCTGTCTGCCTGTGTGTATCTCCGTGTATACAGGTATATAATACTCTTGCATAAATAAACCGATAGATATTTGTGGGTTCACATACACACACGCACACACGCGCGCGCTCGCACGCACACACACACACACACACACACACACACACACACACACACACACACACACACACACACACACACACACACACACACACACACACACACACACACACACACGCATACACATACACATACACATACACATACACACACACACACACGCGCGCGCGCGCGCGTATATATACATATATCTTTACTGCAACTGTGTATAAGAAGGTGGTGTAACCTTTGATACATCATAGTGATGGCAATGCTAGACCACATTAGAAACACAACAATATTTATTATAAGCCAGCCACGTCCACCAACTCTTGATAGGAGATATCTAGAAACCCTTTTCAAGTTGACAGCAGAATAAGTTAAGTATTTACCAGTAAAATCTTATTTCACCTCTTAAAATTTTTTGTTTTTATTTGTCTTTTATCTCAGAGAACTATACCAAAAGGAATCAAGAATGTCAGTGCAAGTACATCGAACTGAAATAAACATTCCCAAATCAAAAGTCGAAAGGCGTGTAGTGGCCATGGTCAATGGCAGTTCTGTCAGTTTGTCTGTATTCCATGTGTGTGGAATACAGACAAACTGGAATACACACACACACACACACACGCACGTATGTGCGTGTGCGGTGTGTGTGTGTGTGTGTGTGTGTGTGTGTGTGTGTGTGTGTGTGGTGTGTTGGCGTGTGCTGTGGTTGGTGTGTGTGTGGTGTGGTGTGTGGTGTGTGTGTGTGTGTGGTGTGTGTGTGTGTGTGTGTGTATGTGTGTGTGTGTGTGTGTGTGCGTGAAAGAGGGAGAAATAAAGAGAGAGAGAAAGAGAGAAAAGGGGTGTTAGAGAGAGCGTTTGGAATATCCAAGTGTATCTTCTTTAAGTTATATTTTTATTGCAGATATATATATCATATTTAAAGTACTTAACAAAAAACGCACACGATTTCTGGAACGAAACGAGGTCGACCTCTTTTTATATATATATATATAAATATATTTTTTACATATATAGATAGATAGATAGATAGATATAGATATAGATATAGATATAGATATAGATATAGATATATAGATATATATATTTATAGATAGATAGATATTTATATATATGTATGTATATGTATACATATATGCATGTATGTATATATATATATATATATATATATATATATATATATATATATATATATATTATTATATATTTTTTTATTTTTCTTTT
>NC_051399.1:33175012-33180012 GCF_015228065.2 Penaeus monodon
AAAGAAAAACTTTATATATATATATATATATATATATATATATATATATATATATATATATATATATATATATATAAAGAACAGACAGAGGAATAGAAACATACAGAAAACAGACAGACAGAAAAGCCGATATCTAAACAGGTAGACAAAAACACTGGCAAACACAAATAAGGCAAAAATAATAATGTCAAAGAAAATGACAATTCCTATGATACAGACGCACATTCACAATACGATAAACAAACAAAGTATCGTATCTTATTTTGTGAATGAACTCTTAGCAATAATTTGCTAGTCTCGTAACATTGAAACCTATTGTATCTCAGTGTTATATTTTGATTAAGTCCTGTCCAAAAGCTTATAGCTGAATTCAATTCTCCCGGCTTTCAGAATCATAGAGAAAATAATGAGTTGATTAACTACAAATGCGGGAGTTCAGGTCGGCAAATCAGTCTAGAGTATAGGGAAAATGTATTAATGTTAATCCGATTTGATTAACCTTTGGGAGAGCAAATTTGTTAGGATGTATAATCAGTGAGTTTGCCCATCATTGGTTCGGGGATCATCTATACCGATTGTGAAAAAAAAATCTTTCTTTCTCTCTGCGTGTGCCTGTGCCTGTCTGTCTGTCTGTCAATATCTGTCTATCTGTCTGTCTCTGTCTGTCTCTGTCTGTCTGCCTGTCTCTGTCTGTCTCTTTCTCTCTCCCTCTCTCTCCTTCTCTTTCTCTCTCATTTCTCTCTCTCTCTCTCTCTCTCTCTCTCTCTCTCTTCTCTCTCTCTCTCTCTCTCTTCTCTCTCTCTCTCTCCCTCTCTCTCTCTCTCTCTCCTTCTCTCTCTCTCTCCTACTCTCTCTCCTCCCTCGCCCTCTGCCCGCCTGCTAATAAAACGTATTCAGAATTGTAAAAATAAACGTGAACATACCTCCCCCCTCCCCCTTCCTACCATACCTCTCCCCCTATCGCTAGAACTTAAATAGAATATTTGATAAATATCAAACAGAGCCAAATATCCAATGACGAGGGGGAGAAAAACATCGTTTCTAATCGCATTCTAGGTTGTTCTGTTGCATGATGAAGCCATAAAAATCCTTTAAGCTTCACAAACTCCTGAGCTTCTGCGTGAAAGTCTCACTAAGTCCTCCGAAAAGGAAAAATGTTGGAGATTATATACGTTTTTTTTTTTTTTTTTTTTTTATCATGACGTAAAATAAGTAACGTTATTGCTGTCTTCATGTCCCTAATTTGTGTGTTTACATTTATATGTTTGTCTCCCCTTCTATTTATATATGGTATTTATATATCTGTGTATTTGTCTATCTATCTATCTATCTATCTATCTATCCATCCATCTATCTCTCCATCTACCTATCTATTTATCTATCCATCTACCTATCCATCTATCTATCTATCTATCTATCTATTATCCATCTATCTATTTATCTATCTGTCTATCTAACTAACTAACTATCTGTCTGTCTATCTATCTATCTATCTGTCTGTCTATCTATCTATCTATCTTTCATTTATCTCAAACCCTATTCTTGTACAGTGTATCTAAGACAGGCTTTACGATACAAAAGAATAAGAATGAAAGAGTTATTTTTGTTGTTAGAGTTGACATTATTACATATGACAATGGAAAGCAAGAATTCTGTCATTAGAATTCATAAGAGTTTGTGTATCTTACCAACTTTTACTCTTTACTGAGGCGAACATTGTCCGTTCCTCTTATCAAAAGCTGAAATGCATATAAAAGACCTTTTTTTCTTTTTCTTTACAATATCTGACCATAGAACTTATCAGGTTAGGTTAGCATAGGATACCGTATCTTGCGCTCTCTTTCATCCATTACAGTCGATCTCTTATGATAGTAAGATATCGATGTTACACTTTTTCTTTAATGCTAAATGTCATTTCACTGAAGATTTTAAAAATAATCTTTCTTTCTTTCTTTTTTTTATTCAAATTGTTTATCTATGCATTCTTTTATTTACTGATTATGCGTGATTGACGTCACTGTAACTGACATTATAACATACTAACATTCAGCAATGTGTTTGAAATTACAACTATATTTAGAGAAACTAAATGTCAGGGGAAAAATCATGGTCTTGTGCGCCTCCCGTCGATATTTTTGGCGACTTAACCCATTGTGCGAGAATGACATGGCATGCGTGACATTTCTAGTGTGGTTTGAGGTTATCAGTTGCATTGATATAGTCACCAAGGAGTTGATTGTTAGTACTGTTTGTCTCAACTGTTTACTCCTTTTCTTGATTTTCGGATGTGTATATATATTTTTATTATTTGTGTCCTGTTAGTATTTTGATAGCATTATAACAACTGTGAAGTCAATAACAATATTATTGGTAATGATGATGATGATGATGATGATGATGATGATGATGATGAAGATGTAAATGAAGATGAAGATTAAAATGATGATGATGACGATGATGATGATGATGGTGATGGTGATGATGAAATTGATAATATTGATAAAAATAATATCGATCTAAATAACGTGAGGTCACATCGGGCCTACAAATTAATTCTTTGTGTGTGCATCAAAAATCCACTGTAGTGGACAATACATTTACCGGCTTACAAAGGGTTAAGTGAACACGAGCTAATCAAAATCTGAAAAGCCCAATAACGTACATTATACATAAAAGCATTCTCTCATGGGCCTTCCTTAGTTCGCCTTCATACGTTGGCAGGCACTCCTGATTTGCATGATTGACATGTAGAAGTTTCTCTGTTATTTCCAATCGATTAATTTCAATCGCTCGACCTCGCAATTTTTTTTTTAATTCAGTTTTTTTAATAGAAAAAAGAATAATGTTCGATTTGATAAATGTTTATTCTCCAGGGATGTCATTTTATGACATATTTTTCATTTGCTTTGTGATTTCCATTTCTTTTCTTCTCTAAAAGACCTTTACGTTTTCTACTTTAGACAGCAATAAAAGATTCGAATAGGTAAAGAACCTTACACACATTTCTCTATCTCATTATCTCCCCCCCCCCTCTCTCATACTCTCTCTCTCTCTCTCTCTCTCCCTCTCTCTCTCTCTCTCTCTCTCTCTCTCTCTCTCTCTCCTCTCTCTCTCTCTCCTCTCTCTCTCTCTCTCTCTCTCTCTCTCTCTCCCTCTCCATATATATATATATATATATATATATATATATATATATATATATATATATATATATATATATATATATATATATATGTATATATTGTTATCTTTGTTGATGTGTTGTTGCTGCTGCTGTTATCATTCCCATCCTTGTTACTTATACTATTACTATTATTATCATTGGATTTATATTTATTGTTATTCTCCCTATTTTTCCGTATTAGTCGCCGATATCAACATCATTATTCAAATTAGTATCATTTTCATTATCGCTATTAGCGTTTTTATCATAATCATTTATCAACACATAGAAAAAAAAATAAAAGCGGAGTCCTCTAAATACGTAAGCCATTTCTTTTTATGGATGAATTATGACTGAAAGTAATACAAATGAGAAATTTTGAGATTGGGGGGACACGATGAAGGACAGACGGTGGTTTATAGGAAATAGGAGGGAGAGGGGGCTGTAGCACGATGAAAAAAAATAATGTGTGATACTGTGTAGAAGGTGCAAAAATATAGAAGGAAAAGATTGATAAAGCTAGAGTGTTTTCAATATGAATTTGGCTGAATGATTGTGATAAGGTTTATATACGATTATTGAAGCCATTTGTTTACCGTGTATATTATATTAAAAGATCGATACCTATTATTAGCGCGATAAAGTCGATTGCAGAGAAATGCACTGAATAGTAGTATATAAAGAAGAAAGAAAAAAAATGTACCAAAACGGAATCGCTAAAAAGTGATATATCTGACACCCAATAACATAAATAAAGGATTATAAGCCTGATATATGCTATATACAGAGTACGACCTTGAGCGATAAATCTTTCGTCCTGTGTCAACTAAGTCTGTTCATCATTATTCTTGTCCTTATCCAGGCATGTGCATTCTTCATTGGTGCAGCACTATAACCATGTTGTTCTGTATTCACGACTTACGCGAGGAAAGAGAAGAGAGAGAGAAAGCGAGAGAAGGGGGGAGTGAGAGAGGGAGAGAAGGAGGAAGAGAGAGAGAGAGAGAGAGAGAGAGAGAGAGAGAGAGAGAGAGAGAGAGAGACAGACAGACAGACAGACAGACACACAGACAGACAGAGCAAGACAGACAGACAGACGACAGGGGTAGGTAAAGGGGAGGGAGAGGAATGGAAGGTATGTAGAGGCAAAGAAAAAGGGATACGAGAAAACAGAGGGAGGTCCCAATAGACAAATAAAAATATACACAAAAAACGGGAAAAAGACAGAGAGACAGACAGACATAGATAAATGATACACAAATAATTCAACGCCAAAGTTGTAAAGTTCATTCTACATTCAAAACATTGATCCACATGATCAATAAGTGGTCGATACAAGGGTACAAATTTGATACCTTAAGAATCTCACATGTCCTGAAGGTTACAAGGCACAAGGCACATGCTATACATCATATTGTACAGAGAGGCATTTGGATAGGCAGAGACAAGGAAGGAAGGAACGGAGGAGTGAAAAGGACAGTACCCGGACATGTTCCGGGTGAACGAGCTGATTAAAGCATATATCTACATGACAAATACCAGCGCGACACGAACAGATAGACACACTCATGCATAACCTCGTACCTTGTGTTCCCGTCCTCCCATCCTGTCAACTAGGACTGGGTGAATAAGAGGGACTCTTATATTAGTTATCGTTAAAAGTCTGCCAACATGCTTCCGCGGTCTTGTTCCGTGAATGTGGAATTTTCGAGTTTCGTACCTGCTTTTACAACCTGAATGCCACTCTGTTTATTGAATTTGACTCGGGTTTTTAAGAATAGATATTATGCAGATGAATATATCCCTGGATAAAAAGAAAGAACATAAGTGGGAGTAACAT
>NC_051399.1:33203120-33204542 GCF_015228065.2 Penaeus monodon
CGCCCTTCACTTGCTGCTCTCCATTCCTCTTTTCTCCTCAAACCCTCCTCCCTCCTCCCTCTCCTTCCCTCTCCCCTTTCTTTGCTCTCTCTCAAATTGATACCTACGGTATGTATTGGTCGGAAGATAGTTATTGTGTGTGTGAGAGAAAGCTGTGAATAAAGACGAAAATAGCACTACCTGTAGATTGCCTTTAAGCATGCTATTATCACGGCCATTGCAAGGTCCTAAAATATAAGAGAGTGGCCCTTTTCTCCGCCCTTTTCTTGGCTCGTAAACACGCTTTCTTGGAAGAACTATAACGTAGAGTACAGAAGGTGACGGTCGAAAACGCCATCGTTTATAAATAAAACTTAACAGAACTTTTTAGTCAGCTATAAACGCACCTGTGTTAGTAAGTGAATATGTGGATAGCAGTGAACGGACACAATAAAAAAGAAAAGAAAAAGAAAAAAAAAAATATATATTGTATATAAAATTGATACATGTTTACATATATATATATATATTTATATATATAATAATTAATATCTAATATTATATATAAAAAAAAAACAAAATTATTATAAAATATAATAATTTTGGGGCTAAAGGGGGTATCCCCTTTGATGGTGAAAATCTCGTTTTTGATACCTTTTTCCCTTGAGTTTTAGGCTTATGATTTTTGTTCTAAGGGATCACTGTTTATATGTAAAGCTGGTCTTCATAAAGGAAGGTTGATTACCAGTCAGCCTTTGCGCGAAAAAAAAACTTTGTTTTATTTTCCCTAAATGTCTCTTGCAATGTTTTCCCCTAAAAGGGTTATCTTATCATAAAAAATACATGTTGTTTAATGTTTATATATTATATTTATTTATATAAATATATATATATATATATATATAATATATTAATTATTATATATATATATATATATAAATTTTTATGTGTTGTGTGTGTGTGTGTGTGTGGTGTTGTGTGTGGTGTGTGTGTGTGTGTAAAATTATTATATATAAAATGTATTATATTTTAATTAAAATATATTTAAAATATATTTATATCTATAATATATATTTTTTGTTTATATTAGCAAGTGTTATAAAGAGGAGCTCAAAATGTGACGCTGAAACCACTGGGGGAAAAAAGAAAACTGGCAACTGAAAAAAGGGATAGACAAAGTAGATTAATGTAGAAAAACACATGGATTGATGATGAATCAGAGGAGTTAAAAAAAAAAAAGGGGGGGGGGGGCCTGGGGGGGGGGGGGGGGGGGGGGGGGGGAGGGGGAAAAAGAAAAAGAGAGACAAAAAAAAAAAAAAAAAAAGAGAGCGGGGGGGGGGGGGGGGGGGGGGGGGGGGGGGGGGAAGAGAGAGGAAGAAAAAAGGAAAAAAAAAGGGGGGGATAGAGGGGAAAAAAAGGGGGGAAAAAAGAAAAAAGAGAGGA
>NC_051399.1:33228502-33231002 GCF_015228065.2 Penaeus monodon
TGTGTGTGTGCGTGTGTGTGTGTGTGTGTGTGTGTGTGTGTGTGTGTGTGTGTGCATGCTTAAGCATGTATGAATGTCTAAGCAGTATAGATCATTCTGTTGCAAGTGAAGGCCTTATTTCACACGATAACTCACTGCCGTCACTCAACCAAGGAGGCGACACAAGATCAGGATATACATGTATCACATGAGCCGTCCTTCCCTCGAGTCCATAGGCAAAGGGAGAGCATCCTTTGAAGCATCCTGACATGACAAAAATCTAGGACGCTGTTATACACCCTACTGAGGAGTCGTAAAATGTTTCCAATTAACGTGCTCGACAAAGGCTACGAAGCAGGATGGCAGTGACTGGCATTTGGTTTAAATGTGTTTTGCTCGAAGGGTGTGTTTTCTGTTCAGGTTTCTGTGTATGAGTGTCGTATGCTCTTAGCTGTTGGTGACTTGATATGGATGACGTAAAATGTATGATGAGAATGTGTGTATGAGTGTGTGTGGATGTGTGTATTTATTTATACATGCATATATATATATATATATATATATATATATATATATATATATATATATATATATATATATATATATATATATATACACACATTTATATTTATAATATGATATATATATATATAATATATATATATATATATATATATATATATATATATATATATATATATATATATATATGTGTGTGAGTGTGTGTGTGTGTGTGTGTGTGTGTGTGTGTGTGTGTGTGTGTGTGTGTGTGTGTGTTGTGTGTGTGTGTGTGTGTGTGTGTGTGTGTGTGTGTGTGTGTGTGTGAGTGGAGGATTCGAGAGTGTGTGTTTTTTCTATATATATATATATATATATATATATATATATATATATATATATATATATATATACATATATATATATATATGTATATATAATATATATGCATATATGTATATTTATTTATCTATTTATATGTAAGTATGTGTGTGTGTTTCCTTATGCCGCCTTCATACTAATGTGACAAGTTGCAAGTGGCACACCCTTTTGAAAATGAACGTCCAGAATTTTACTGAACCTCTCATGCAGATAGTGGCTAGTCTCTTTTTTAGTCGTGTGGCATGCACGACTTGTCCGTTATTTTTCAGTATGGCCTACCACTCAGGTATCATGTCAGATTTTTAATATAGCTCCGAGGTCTAGTGGTGTCCAGCGTTTCGCCACCATTAGACAACACTTGGCTTCGGTCACCCGTGAGCGAGGCTTTTGGGTGAGGCGCAACACCGCGGTCTTGCAGGAGGAGACATGCGATATGTGCACAGCTATGTTTCCACAGAATTAATCAGTCAGCATAACTCTGTACAACTGTGGAGAATACAAATGTTTGTTTGATTAACATGCACCTCTTTCAATAACATAATCTCATGGAGATTATGTCTTGCTTTGTGAGGAGAAATCATTTCAAGTATTTTCAGTAATAGTTTAATACTTTTTCGAATTTTCTATCATAGTAATCTATGCTCTAATCATTCAAGTCTATTAGTACGGATATTAAAATATATAATAATGTTATGCATTTATGTATATTTATTTATTTATTCATTTATTTATATGTAAATATGTGTGTGTGTTTCCTTAGGCCGCTTTCATACCAATGTGACAAGTTGCAAGTGGCACACCCTTTTGAAAATGAACGTCCAGAATTTTACTGAACTTTTCATACAGAAGTGGCAGGTCGTCTTTGCCGCGTGTGGCATGCACGCGACTTGTCCGTTATTTTTCAGCGTATGGCCTACCACCTCAGGTATTCATGTCAGATTTTAATATAGCTCTAAGGTTTAGAGGTGTCCAGACGCATTTCAGCCCAACACATTAGACAACACTGCTTCGGTCACCCCGTGAGCGAGGCTTTGGGTGAGAGCGCAACCACACGCGGTCTTGCAGGAGGAGACAATGCGATATGTGCACAGCTATGTTTCCACCAGAAAATTAATCAGTCAGCATGTACAAACTGTGGAGAAATACAAATGTTTGTTGATACAACATCACCTCATTTCAATAACAATAATCCTCATGGCAGAATTATGTCTTGCTTGTGAGAGAAAAATCAATATCCAAGTATTTTCAGGGTAATAGTTTAATACCTTGTTTCGAATTTTCTATCAGAGTAATCTCATGCTCTAATCCATTCAAGTCGTATGTAGTACGGGAATGTAAACAAATACGGAGTGCCTCTTCTGCTGCTTGTACAGTTGCCTGCACTCATACCAGACATGAGTGCGGGCAGCTGTACACTGAAGTGTAGCAGTTTCAGCTTTGGCGTCACCCCAAGCTTTACCCTCATACACATTGTACAGAGAGAAGAGAGGGTATTAAAACAAATTCGCCTCACATTCTGCCCCAAAGTCCTCCACTCTCTTCTTCCAAGTGACAGATAGACGATTGTCACAAGATTTCTTAGGACATAAGGCAACAATAACATCATCTTCCGATGATGCCATCTTTTGAAATTAATGAAAAC
>NC_051399.1:33246002-33248378 GCF_015228065.2 Penaeus monodon
TCTTGTTTACTAAATATATCATCATATTTTCTCTTTTTCTTTATTATGGGTATCATGAATACTAAGGAATTAACTTCCTATTGAATCTCCAAGTGGAAGAAAGAAATGGTTGATAGTAACTATAAAACATGAAATAAACACGTTTTACCGCTGGTCTATTGAAAGAGTTAGATGCTTTATGGGTGATTTGAAATAATGCATAACTCTAAAACACTTTCTCCGCGTTTGTCTGGGGAGTCTCCACAGCAGTATTTCATTCGTAATTATAGGCTGTTCGACACTAGAAAACAGGGCATTTCTGCCAATAGAGAAAGGCTTCTGCAGAGATCACATGCGATGGATAACCAAGAATAACAGTCCCTTGTATTTAGAGCATGCCGTGAGGTCTATAATCGAAAGACAGGATAAAGGCATTCCGTCAACGTTATTGTGGGCATCATTTCTGCTCCGAGGAATAACTTGCCTCTTTTCTCCTTTCGTGAATGTGTGATCCAGACTTTAAACTTTTACATGACTACAACAGTTGGGGTAGTTTAGTTCGAAGACGAGCATGATGGTTGTTCAGCCTGGTTTTAATATCTTAAAGGCCTGGAGAGAAATGCCAATATCTAAGATGTGAAGCATATATCATAATGAATATTTGATTAAATCTGCACCAACAGCGATATCGCTGCATATAGTGCTGCATTATTTTTGTGTGTAAAAATCTTGGTTTCCATCGTGTATTTGTGATCACGTAATATATTCGCTCATGTAAGATAATGATCACCTATATTAATCAGTTTGTCTTTTAAACATCTAATCACCCACTCATAGGTGAATATTAATACATGACAAGTACATGAAACAAACAAATAAAAAATAAAAAGATAAAACAATAACGAACACAAAATAACAAAGGGCCCGTTAAAACACAAATGTCAGCTGATACTCTAGCCGACTCTGTTAAAAAAATAGCACTCTCCTCGCAGGCATTCTCCTTACCCAGCTAGACACCATAGAACAGGACTACAATATCAATGGAAAATAAGGGCCATTATTCTTTCCACAGTGCAGTAAGCATGTCCGGAACTCGTATTTGGGATTTGGCACTCATGCAGGGATCAGGTTACATTCCTTTTGACGAATGACCTTTTTTTGAAGCTGAAGTGAACGTATGATGTTTGATGTTGGTGTGGACGCGTTATGTTTGAGAGCTGAAGTGAACGCAGTAAATTTGAAGTTTGAGTGAACGCATTAAGTTTTAAGAGCTTGAAGTGAATACATTAAATTCGAAGCCTAAGTGAGCATAAGAACGCATTAAATTTTAAGTTTGAAGTTGAAGTTGACTCATTAGGTCTGAAGTTAGTATGCATTTGTTAAGTTTGATAGAGGAGTGAATTAGTTAAGTTTGTGAGCGAGAACTAGCGAGAGAGAGAGAGAGAAAGAGGGAGAGGGAGAGAGAGAGAGAGAGAGAGAGAGAGAGAGAGAGAGAGAGAGAGAGAGAGAGAGAGAGAGAGAGAGAGAGAGAGAGAGAAAAGTAAAGGAAAGATAATTCACTTCTTCCTGGTACTACATCTAAAGAGATATTTATATTATATATATATTTACATTTATATCCTTATCACTGCCATTGTTACTATCATTGATATTATCTTCCTTCCCTTTCTACTCTGCCTCCTCTATCCTCCCCCCCCCCTCCTTATCATCATCATCATTAACATTAACACCAACGTAGTCATCATACCCATCACCATCATCGTCATCACGGCATCATTACCATCAGCAGCAGCAGCATTTATTCTTATCAGAATTACCATCTTTTTAATCATTATTGTTATGTTTATATTAAATTTCACTCCACATAAATATCATTATATCTACAGAAATATTGTTTTTCCTCGCAATAATCATTACATATAAAAATAATAAAAATTAAGAACAAGGTGGGATGACCTATGGTAAATTTCCTTTTTTCTAATTAAAAGGAACTCTCAAAATACACTCAAAAT
Organism: Penaeus monodon; assembly: GCF_015228065.2. NCBI lineage: Eukaryota > Metazoa > Arthropoda > Malacostraca > Decapoda > Penaeidae > Penaeus > Penaeus monodon. The sequence continues at coordinate 33,247,994 of NC_051399.1, forward strand.
GAAGAACAAAATAGAAATGAAAGCTGCCATGCGAAGAATCCGAAGCACCGTCACTTGTCAGGGTACTCACACTTGCGTTAGCTCGTTACCTCATACATCTAAAAGAGCACCGAAACCAGCGTCATCCTAAATGTCACCTAAACACCTAAACTACCATCACCTTGAATACCACCTGCATCAGCGTTATCTTAAAGAGCACCTTAACCAACGTCACCTCGAATAACACCTTAACCACCGTCACCTCAAAGACCACCTTCACCTGGAAGAGGAGCAAAATCCACCGTCACCGTCACCTGGAAAACCACCTGTACCTTGAACATAGATATATAAAGCACTACAGCTCACCTCCCTGAAGAGTACGTTGAAAAATCTCACATTCTCTGCT
>NC_051399.1:33253478-33255978 GCF_015228065.2 Penaeus monodon
GCCGGGAGAAAGATTGGAAATTTCGGGAAGAAAAAGGACACCCGCGGGAATAAATTTTGGGGGGCCGATGGGGGCAGTCTTCGTTGCGGCGGGGGAATATAAAAGAATTTGTGCTTCCCTTTGGGGGTTTTTTTTAGCAGCTGTCGTAAGTCTGTTTCTTTTTTTCGGGTTTTGCTGCAATTTCATGTCCCCAGTTTTTAAAAATAAATTCTGGTCCCCTTTTATTTTGTTTTAAAGACATCTTTAAAAAAAGGTGCGGTTGTCCAAGTTCTCCTAAAATAGGCCCCTTGGGAGACCCTTCCATCACCCCGTGCCAGCAAAGGCAGCTTTTGGCGCATTTAAGGTGGGGAATGCTTGGTAGTTTTGCTGTCCGAATACTTCTTTGATAGTAATATAGTTTTCCATTTGAATTTTCAGCAGTGTTCTGAATTTCTTAGGTTTTTTGGTTTTTTGGGTTTTCTGCCCCTTGCGCTTTGTGCCCCAGTTTTCTTTTGCTAAAAGGGGTTTGTAGGGATTAGAGGCTTTGTAAATGACACTTGGGGGCTCAAGTAAGTTTCTTTTTTTCCCCACTTTTTTTTTAAAACTGAGAAAAGGTTGTTAAAGCGCAAAAAATGCTTCTGTTTTTTCCCCCGGGTCGGAGAGAAGCCCTTTAGTCCCTACTAAAACCAAGGTAAAAAATTTTTGTTTACTATTCCCCAATTTGTTGTCCTTGTTTCCCATATAAACAAAAAAATACAATTAAATATTTTACGGGAAACCAGGGCCGCTAAAATTATGGGGCCTATCCCGATAAAAAACAAAAAAAACTCAAAAAGCTTTTTTTCTGAAAGTGCTTGTAACCCTTAAAAGTCTTCGAAAGGTTTTGAGTTGTTGTTCATAAGTGTTTGAAATTGTAATTTAAAAAAGGTGCCCCCAAGTGAAAAATTGTCAGAGCCTCTGATGAGTATTTTCCAAATCTTTATAGTATTTGATCGAGAAAAGTTTGAAAAGTTTCCCGCCGATCTTGAGGGGGTAGATTCTTTCATTGTTCCCATTTAAACCATATTTTAAAATAGCAGTAAAAATATGATAAAAAGATTCGGTGCTAGAAAACGTACCCTTTTTTTGGTTTAAAATAGGGCTGAGGATGAGACATCAAATTGCACAACCCCTTTGGGTGTTTCGGTAAAAAAGACTAAACAACTGACTGAAGCTTTGGTGGGGATCCAATCTTCCTCAACGTGAAGAAACCCATCGCGACTCCGAGGTCAAAGGCCTTGGGGAGGGCTATAAAGGGAAAATTTATGGGGGTTTTTGCTCTTGATCTGGTGGGGTCGAATAATATTTTATATAAAAGTATTTTGTTTTAATATTTAAAATATAATTATATATAATAAGTAAAATATATATAATTTTATATATATTATATATTATAATTTTATATATATTTTATATATATATTTTATATATATTTTATATATATAAAAAAATATATATATAATTAAAATATATAAATATATATAATATTTTATTATATAATATATATATATATATTATTATATATATATTATATTTTATATATATAATTTTATATAAAATATATATGTAAGTCGTGCTGGTCCCAAGCCCGGATAAATAAAAAATGATCCTAAAAAAAGGGACCCCCCGGCACTCTCCGTGGGAAAAGGAAAACGGGGACCCCCGGGGCCCCACCACTTTCTCACTCCCAAATATCAAACATGAAAAATACAAATTTAAATGTCAATTTTTGTGACCCCGGCGGCCAAACATGAACCTTTCCGTAGAAAAAAAAAAAAAATGTATATATATTATTTATATTCTATTTATATATAGACAAAATATTATGCAAAATATATTATATTATATATATAATATAAAATATATATATTTTAAAAATTTTTATATATATATATGTAAAAATATCTTATATAGATATAATATATATATTTATATAAAATTAAAAATAATTAAAATATATATTTTGTATATTATAATAGCAGAAAATTATAAATTATATATATATAATATATAATATATATATATATATATATTTTAAAATATATATTTATATATATTAATTTTATATATATATATATAATTTTATATAAAAATATATATATATTAATATTTTATATATGTTTGTGTGTGTTGGTGTGTGTGTGTTTTGTGGGGTGTGTGTTGTGTTGTGTTTTGTGTATTTCCTTTTATGTAATAAAATATAAGTTTTATTTTATAATATAAATATATTATATTTTAAAATTTAAATATATATATATATATATATATATACAAAACAAATTTTAAAATACCTATATATATTATACATATATTACATAATATATATTATAAAATTGATAAAAATTATATTTTATAATATATATTTATATACATATTTTATATATATATTAAAATATTATATTATATATTTGATATAATATATATATATATATATATATATTGACTTAGAATGAACAAAAAAAGGGCCAAAAATAAAGTTAAA
>NC_051399.1:33295181-33300181 GCF_015228065.2 Penaeus monodon
TAAACACATAAAACACAGTTTTACTTTACCTTTTGTATATCATTATCATTACTGATATTAATATTAACATTGTTCTTATCAATATTGTTACTATAATAATAATAATAATTATTATTGTTATTATTATTATATAGTAGTAGTAGTAGTAGTATCATTATCATTATTTTTATTATCATCGTCATCATCATCCTCATCATCATCATCATCATCATCATCATCATCATCATCATCATCATCATCATTATCATCATCATCTCAGCAACGTCATCCTCCTCCTCTTCATCTTTATTTTTATTTCATTTTCATCTTTATCATCATCACCATTATTATTCTTTTTATTATCATGATAATAATGATAACAATTATTACTATTATTTTTATTATTATTATTATTATTATTATTATTACTACTATATACTACTACTACTACTACTACTACTACTACTACTACTATTATGATTAAAATTATCATTTTTACCATTATTATTAATATTCTTTTATTATCAATGTTATTATTATCATTGTTGCTAATATTATTATCACTATTATCATTAGTATTGCTTTTATTATTATCATTTTTTTTTATTATTATTATCATTATTATTATTATTATTATTATTATTATTATTATTATTATTATTATTATTATTAATATTATTATAATTTTTTATTATTTATCATTATTATTATTATTATATACTCATTATTATGTATATTATTATTATTATTATTATTATTAGTATATATCATTAATTATTATTATTATTATTAATATTATTAATATTATTAATATTATTATTATTATTATTATTATTATTATTATCATTATCATAGCTATCACTGTTTTTATCGTATTATCATTATTATTATCATTGTTATTGTTGTTATTATCATCATAATCATCGTTATTATTGGTATGTGATACTGTTATTGTTATTATTGTTGTTGTTTTATTATTATTATTATTATCATTATTATTATTGTTATTATTATCATTATTACTACTATTATTATTATTATTATGATTATTGTTATTACTGCTAGTATTATTGTCAATATTATTATTATTTTCAAAATCATCATTATTGCTATTATTACTATTGTTATTATTATCATTGCTTTTACCATCACCACTATTATTATCACTATTATCATTATTATATGAAGTTATCACTACCATCATTTTCACGATCCAGGCATGTCACTACTCTTTTTATTAGTTATATCATAAGTATCATTCTCATCAGCATTTTCATCATCCTCATCATTGTCATATCACAATAATGATTAACAATAATTCTTTTACTACAATTACAAATATGATTACTGCAAGTACTGCTATTATCGTCATATTATCTTTCCCTGAAACAAATGTGCATCATAATAAGTGACTGATAACATAGATAACGAATACAGTTTTCATTCTCCAAATACGAAAAAAAATTATGACACGTCCCGGGAGAAGAACTGAGAATACAAATGATCTAACTCTGGCTTTATATCGGGCTGTTTATCAAGTGAAATTCCAGCGTATATCACACGTTTATAGCACAGAAGCATAACATTTATTATTTATATCGTTTGGAGCATTCATCATCTGAGTCATCTTGCAAGAAAGTGAATGAACGAAGCAGAATCATTTATGTTTTTACAGATCTGCCAAATGCTATTTATTTTTTTTCTCCATTATTTCTCTGTCTAATTCCATATCTCCTTTTTCTCTCTCTTTCCAATTCTGTTTTTTCTCAAATATTTGTTTTTCTCTCTCTTAGTCTATCTATTTAGTGTGTGTGAGTGTGTGAGTGAGTGTGTGTGTGTGTGTGTGTGTGTGTGTGTGTGTGTGTGTGTGTGTGTGTGTGTGTGTGTGTGTGTGTGTGTGGTGTGTGTGTGTGTGTGTGTGTGTGTGTGCGTGCGTGTGTGTGTGTGTGTGTGGGTGTGTGTGTGTGTGTGTGTGTGTGTGTGGTGGTGTTCTCTGCGTGACTTGCGCATGTGTGTGTTGTTTGTGTGTTGTTTGTGTTGTGCGTTGCGTTCGTCGTGCGTTCCTTGTGTGTGTGAGTGATAGTAGTTTTGCGGTATGTGGTGGAGTGCAGAGATGGGTTTGTGGATCTTTTCCTTTGTTGTGTTTGTTGTGCTTTGCGGTGTTGTCATGTTGGTATGGTGTTGGTGAGAGAGTGTGGTGGTGCGTGTGGTGGTGTGTGTGTGTGGGTGTGGGTGGTAGTGGGTGCGATGCGTGCGGTGTGTGGTGTGTGTGTGTGTGTGTGTGTGTGCGTGCGTGCGTGCGTGCGTGCGTGTGTGTGTGTGTGTGTGTGGATCGGGTTTCTCTTACGAATACTTATGCACAGACATGTTACTCCAAAAAAAATATTTGTTGTTTGTTGGCTTGTCTTCTTTGCCAAGTTCCTTCAATTGTGTAAATTATTTCCGTATTTTCGTACATAGGCTGAGTGCAGAGCATGTTGAATCACTTACTTACTTTAAGATATTCATAATCCTTTCAGGTATGTGCTAGTTAGGACTAATGGGTTATGAAAGAAGATGACGAGAGAGAGAGAGAGAGTAGAGAAGCAAGAGTAAGCATAGAGAGAGAGAGGAGAGAAGAGAGAGAGAGAGAGATACAGACAGAGACAGACGAGAGACAGAGACAGAGAGAGAGAGAGAGAGAGAGAGAGAGAGAGAGAGAGAGAGAGAGAGAGAGAGAGAGAGAGAGAGAGAGAGAGAGAGAGAGAGAGAGATTAGAAAAAAATATATGACTTTTATTTTAATCTTTTCATTATCATCATAATAACTATTATTTTCTGGTTATATAAACTTATTTGGTTGTCTTGTAGGATCCGCACCCAGTAGCTGCACTCCACTGCAGGGATGCTGCGATCGTCATCCTGCGACTGCAGATCAACCAACAAATATAAAGATCATATCGGTCAAAAGGTTTAGATCATAGCTATCCATCCTAGGAACATGGAACAGTCGAAATTTATACCAAACTGGAAATTGGACAGTGTTCTCCACGAGATGGACTGAATGAATGCCCAATGGTTAGGTTTGAGCGTAGAATCCTCTTTTTAGGAGCTCAAAAACACAAACATGGAGTTGCTCTGGTCCTAGACAAAAAAAAATTCTAATACCGATCTGTCGTTCAGGCCCAAAAATGACCGCGTGCTTCTAGTCAAGATCAAAGCTAGTCCTGTAAATGTAAACATCCTAGTAGTATATGCTCCCACTCGGATAATGATGACCAATAAATCAACAATCTTCTACAACTCTCTTGATGAACGATTCTCATCCTGTAAATCAAACGAAATTATGAGTGACTTTAAGGTTAATCTGGGGGAACGGAGTCAATGTGCACATAGAATTATAGATTAGTGAAAGGAGAAAAATCTGGTCATCACAAACGCCTGATTGAAAGTACACCCCAGACGCCGATATACTTGGATTAATCCTGGTGATAGAGCCAGAAACCATGTCGACTAGTTACGATTAATTCAAGATACCGAAACGTAATCAAAAACTCTAGAGTATATCCAGGTGTAAACGCAAATTCAGACCACAGCTCAGTAATAATAAATTTTAGAATGCCCCCCCCCCAAAAAAAAAAAAAAAAAAGAAGAAGCGAAGATTGCCCCCAAATTTTAAACTTTAAATAATTTTTTTTCTTCTTTTTTTTTTTTCTTTTTAATTCTACCAGAGCCTCCTAAGAATGACATTGACCATCGTTTTGGTGCCTTCACTGAGAACATCCAAGCAGCAGCTACTAAGCCCATCCCGACAATAGTAAGAAGTCCTCATCAAGCTGGTTCCACCCAGAGCTCAAAGACCTGCTACGAAAACGGCCAGCCTCAAAACAAACCCCGTACAACAATAGGAACTGGTAAACAATCTTTACAAAAGGAATGTAAGAAAACCAAGGAAAAGTGACTGCAGAAGAAATGTAATGAAGTAAAAAATCTCAGTTGCAGTCCCAAAGAGATGTTCTAAAGGATAAGAGAGATCACTGGTCAGCAATCCTTTTCCTCCTCATTAATGCATGAAAGCAGCAGCATTCTCCACGAGACTGAGAATGCCAGTGCTCGTTGGGAAGAATATGTTCATGAAATGTTTGACGATGTGCAAGAGCCAGAAGATCTAGTCCTGGAAGCTGTCATATCCGGTCCACCAATTCTGAAGCAGAAGTGCATTGATCCCAAAAGCTGCAGGTCCTAATGGCACATACACCGAAATGCTCAGGGCCTTAGGAGTAAAACGTATTGATATCATCTGGAACTTCCTATGAAACAGGCATATTACCTAAAGAAATTATGATGTCGGTATTCATTCCCCTACCGAAGGTCCCAGGAACACTTGAGTGCTCACAACATCGCACAGTTAGTCTAATGTCGTATATTCTTAAAACTTTAACGAAAATCATCCAACAGAGGTTCAGAATACCACTCCTAACCGAAATACCAGAGACCCAAACCGGGTATAGGTACGAGAATCGCTATCTTTGTCATAAGAATGCTTGTCGAAAGACCCATCCAACACCAGTAAAACATCTACCTGGTTTTCATTGACTATCGAAAGCTTTTTTTAAAGTCTGGTACTTAGAACTGTTCAAAATTCTCGCAAATATCCGGAAAGGTGACAAAGATTTGAGACTATTTCAATCAGTCTACCAAGATTAACTTGCCACAGTCCGCCAGGAACAACTAACTGATTGGTTCCCCATCAACCGAGGTGTTTGACAAGGTTGTGTGATGTCACCTGGCGTCTTCCATTTATACTCTGAATTTATTCTGCGGGAGATTGAAAATCGCCAGGAGGGAATCGTTACCAGTGGTTGCAAGATCAACAACCTTCGTTATGCAGATGATACACTTCTCATTCTTATCATCATTATCATACTAATACCTGTATTAATACTAATATTAATACTAATACTAAGTCTAATACTAATACTAATGGTGATACCTCCCATTCCTACTAGCAGTAGTACAACTACTACTATTATAAACAAAACA
>NC_051399.1:33305181-33307681 GCF_015228065.2 Penaeus monodon
GAGTGAGATATCACGAGCGAAGGAATTAACAATATTATCATTATTGTTTTTATCATCATTAGTGTTCTTAGTATGAGTATTAGTAATAGTAGCAGTAGTAGTAGTAGCAGTAGTAGTAGTAGTTATTATTTGTATCATTATTATCACCAAAAGTAGTAAGGGGAGTAGGGATAGTAATAGTAGTATCATTGATAGTCTTGTTATTGACGTTAAATTGCATACATATTATTTCGTCATTACATTATATTGCAGTATATTACATCATATTCACGTTATCATTGGCATTATTACATCACATTCACATTATCATTGGCATTATTACATCATATCATAATCACTGGCTATATCAAAGTATCTGTCAATCTAAAAATGCCTGTAATATGACAGAAATTTTACTCACATACGAAAAGTCAGATAAGAGACGTGCGTCATATAAAGATGAAAAGGACTTTATTTCTTTTGATATTACAACACAGAAATATGAAATCTCACTGGACGATAAGGTTACTGTCAAAGGATTAGATCCCTCTCTCTGCTCTCTCTCCTCTTCTCTCTCTCCTCTCTCCTCCTCTCTTCTCTCTCTCCTCTCTCTCTCTCTCTCTCTCTCTCTCTCTCTCTCTCTCTCTCTCTCTCTCTCTCCCTCCCTCCCTCACTCCCTCTCCCACCCCCTCTTCCTTACGTCTGCCCAGCTGGAGAACCCCCCGTTTGGATTAGTGAGAGGAAATTTCTCCATTCGTGCCAGAAGTTAATGGAAAACTGATTTGTTCTAAACTTTGTCTATACTGGAAGCTCGAACTTGCCGGAGAGAGCAGTGTGGAGAGTTCTGAGTTTGCTGGCACGAAGGTTCTGTTCTTTTTGCGTACTTTGGAGGGAGGGGGGTAATGGGCAGAAGGAGCAATTTTTTTTCTGTGGTTCTCTGTCTGTCTGTCTGTCTGGATACCACATGCTTAGTTCTCTCTCTCTCTCTCTCTCTCTCTCTCTCTCTCTCTCTCTCTCTCTCTCTCTCTCTCTCTCTCTCTCTCTCTCTCTCTCTCTCTCAACCTCTCTCTCTCTCTTCCTTTCGTGCGGGCAACGAGGACAAAAGTTTCTCGGTGTTTTTGAGAGCGTTTGATCGCCCTGCAGTAGAAGGTGAAGGTCATATCGGTCGGGAGTTGGCGGGGGAACGGACGTGAGATTAGAAGAAATTTTTACAGTGTTGTACATGTGTGTGGTTATCTGTGTGTGTGTGTGTGGTTATGTGTGTGTGTGTGTGTGTGTGTGTGTGTGGTGTGTGTGTGTGTGTGTGTGTGTGTGTGTGGTGTGTGTTCATGTATATGTGTAGGTGGATGGGTGGTTTTCATGTGCTATATGCTTTAGAAAATAACTATATCTAACGTTTCTGATATAAAGCAAGAAATAGATAATAGGTCTTGGTAAAAAAAAATTGCATTGACCTCTTCCACGTCTAATGCTTGCAACATTCCCATTCATCTTGCACTTGTGCGTCCTCTTTTTCTTTTCTTTTCTAAGCTACGCTGTCTTTGGATTTTGATCTCAATCCATTTGATATTAGAGCAAAATTACTGGTATACAAAAGCGATATATATATATATATATATATATATATAATATATATATATATATATATATATATATATATATATATATATATATATGTGTGTGTGTGTGTGTGTGTGTGTGTGTGTGTGTGTGTGTGTGTGTGTGTGTGTGTGTGTGTGTGTGTGTGTGTGTGTGTGTGTGTGTGTGTGAGTGTGAGTGTGTGTGTGTGTGTGTGTGTGTGTATGTGTGTGTTTGTATGTATACACACACACACACACACAAATAAATATATTATATATATATATATATATATATATATATATATATATATATATAGATAGAAAGAAGAGAGAGAGAGAGAGAGAGAGAGAGAGAGAGAGAGAGAGAGAGAGAAGAGAGGAGAGAAGAAGAAGAGAGAGAGAGAAAGAATGAGAAAGAAAAAGAAAGAGAAGTAGAAGAACGAAGAAAAAAAGAGGGGAGAATAAGAGACAACAGAAAAGAGTAAAAGAAAAAAAAACATAGCAATCATATGATAAAAATAAACATCATACATACAGCAAAACATAATACATACATACATAATCAATCATACGAATACATAATACATGCATGATTCATACATACATACATACATTCATACATACATACATATTTACATGCATGCATGCACGCATACATATGCGCATACATACATACATACTTACTTATATACATTCATACAGAGATACATACAACATGCATGCTTACATACATACGTAGACAGGAAGATAGAGAGATATGCAGGTGAAGTCAGTAGTAGTAAATGTGTAGTGAACCAATGTGTATTTTATATATATATATATATATATAATATATATATATATATATATATATATATATATATTATGATGTAGGTAGTGTTGTGTGTGTGTGTTGTGTGTTGTTTGTGTGTGTGTGTGTGTATATATATATATATATATAT
>NC_051399.1:33317681-33320181 GCF_015228065.2 Penaeus monodon
CTATTATCCTTAAGTGTATTTCATATATATATATATATATATATATATATATATATATATATATATATATATATATATATATATATATATATATATATATATATATATATTTTTTTTCCGTTCACTTTTCTTCTTCTTCTTCTTCTGTTTTATTCTCTTTAACGTTTTTACCTTCTTATCTTCCACTCACTTTCATAATCACAGTATTTTCTCATAATCTACAAAATACTCCTTTTTCTTGCTGTAGTTTTTTGTTTTTTGTTTAAGTTATTGGTTATTTTTCTTTATCCTTTTATTTTTCATTTTGTATTTGGTTATTTTCAAACTCACTGAATACATTGGAAACATGTGGAGTGCTATAGTGAGTTCATTATTTTGTCTCGTTAACGTCCGCTGTGCATTTAGTTTATCTTAAAATATTTTGAATCTGAATTCCGTGGCTACGTTTTTAGAATTTTTTTCTTTTATTTTTTTCCTCTCTGTTTTATACATGTTTGACCTTTTTATCAGATCAGAATAAGAAATATAGAATATCATTTTTTTTTTTTTTTTGGGGGGGGCTCAGTCAGGTAAAACAAACCAGATGGAAATATATGTAAGCGTGAGTGTAATTATAACCACAGGAAACAGCTTAACACTATATATATAACAAGGAAACACCTTTTACTTGAAAGAAAAGAAAGTACGCAAAAATATTAATTCTGACAAGTAACTTTGCTAGATTATGCTTTTTCTATTTTTATATTCTTATGACAGGAAAGAAATTTGTTTTTTTGTGTGTGTGTGGGACAGGGGGCGGGGGGAATCTTGTGAACAGCATGTGTGTTTGTTTGTGCTTATTAATGTTTGCTTGTTTATAAATATATGCATGTATATAGGCTTATGAGTTGTTACATAATTTGTGCATGAAATGTTATTAAGAACATGCACACTAAAAGATATTTCAAGAATAGGAAATCAACCTTCTTATGTAGCATAACCGTTGCAAAGCAAGAAAATCACACAGATAGAAGACACCAAAAAAGTAGCAGTCTTTATCTTATTTTCTTTTACTTTAAAACGAGATCAGTCTCTGACTTTTGCTGAGGGGACTATGAGCACACACACACAAATATACACACACTTACACGCACATGTGTGTGTGTGTGTGTGTGTGTGTGTGTGTACATATATATGTGTATAAATATGTGTATAGCTTCTCCCCTCCATCTCCCTTCGTCCGTCAGTCTGGCTGAGGTATGTCGACGACGTCTTTGCTCTCTGGCCTCTTGACCCTCCCCTGTTCTCAGATGCAGCTGAACTCTCTCTCTCTCCTTCCATCCGTTTCCTGGTGGAATGGGAGGTTGACGACAAGCTCCCTTTCTTGGACACCCTAGCCCATCGCTCTGCTGACCACTTCTCCTTCTCCATATATAGGAAGCCTATGCATAGTGGCATCTACATACACTTCTTCTCATACCCTCCTCTCCATGTAAAGAGAAGTGTTGCTAACTCGCTGTTCCTTCGCGCTCTCCGCATCTGTGACCCCCAGTACCTGGATGGAGAGATCGACTTGCTGCGTCGCTCGTTCTCCAAATTGGGCTACGCTGGTCATGTTCTCGACGTCGCGTTATCCAGGGCACGGCGTACCTTCTACCACGACTCCTTTCCTAAAGAGACTCCTCTCCTGCCTGTCCTCAGCCTGCCCTACACTGAGGAGATCTCCGTCGTCCTCTTCACCCTCTCAACTGCAGGCTGATCTTTCGCCAGGTGAACACTCTCCGCCGCAAACTAGTCCACACCAGCCCTCCCTCTCCCTCGAAAGTGGGCACCTATGCTGTTCCTTGTGCCTCCTGTGATAAGCAGTACTTTGGCGAGACAGGCGCCAGTCTCACTAAGTGTCTGTCTCAACATAAATACGCTGTGTATCCAGGGACACAACAACAACGCCCTCAGTAGGACACAGGCCATCAGATGGACATCTTATACATCTGTGTGTCTGTGCTTGTGGGTGGGTAGTGGTGTGTTTTATATGTATGTTTCTATACAGCAGACGAATGAACAAAAATTTCTAACCTCAATAATGAAATTGATTCGCCTGACCTTTGCAATATTCGTGGGTTTATGACAATCCCTTCCTCTCATGAAACTTTTTCTTTCGCTATTTTCAATCTCAACAGACGCGCTGGAACCAGAGTAACTTATTCATGAAGAGAGGAAGAAAAATGTAACACGCGCACCTATGGCGTTCGTGCATCTTGCATAAACCTTATTCATTATGAAGTGGGAGTCGGCTGCTTTCCTCCGCGCTCGCTTCACGTAGTTGTTTTATTTATGTGTTTATATATTCATTTATTTACGTTTGTATGTGCCAGGAGGAGGGAGAGAGGAAGCGCATCGAGAACAAAGAAAGGATGTGATTAGTTTGTTACTAATGTTGTAATATGATGCGTATGTATGTATGTGTGTGTGTGGTTGTGCGTGTGGGAGGGAGGGGCGCTTGTGTGCGTATGTGAGGCAT
>NC_051399.1:33322681-33327681 GCF_015228065.2 Penaeus monodon
GCCTGGGATCGAAAAGTATGCTACTGAGTCTACCTCTTTCATTAGTCAAAATCCGCCAGGTCACCAGGACGGGACGGATCCCACCCCTGGTCCTGCGGTTCAACCATCTAGTGCTAACAATCAAAAGAAAACAAGACTTAAATGGACAAAGGAAGAGTATACTGAGGTGATGTACTGCTTTTACTATGCACTCGAAAAACCTGAAACGAATAATACTGATGACACCTATAATACATGGTGTTTAAGGAATAGTGAAAGTGAGAAAACGCAAATGCTTGACCCAAACAAGATAGCCAATGTTAGAAGACATATTGTTCGTAGCAAAAAATTGACAGATATAGAAATCTCAATAATCAAAGACGGAGTAAAAAAGGACACTATAGAGGTACAGATAGAAGAAAATGAAGTGGAAGGAAATTTAGATGAACAAGAATCTGACATGCCAAATGAAGTTGATCTAGCAGTTGGAAATAATATCGATGCATTAGAGCCGCATGAGGTAGTCGTAGATGAGGAAGAATTGCTGGCTATGACAACGAATATCGTTAAAGAACTATCGGTAGTAAAACATACTGAAATGAGTGAAAGAGAAACACTATTAAAACTTAGACATACCCATAAATATAAAAATATATTACACATAGGTAACAAGGCATTAGAATAACTCTGTCATGAGATAAATCCTGATTTGACTGAATTAAACGAACTAATGTCCGCAACAGGAAGAGTCCTCCAAGCAAAATGTGGCATTAAGTTAAGAAAGAAGGAAACGAAAAAGAAGCCTCGCAAAGCTAAGTGGCAAGTGAAAATTGAGAAAGAAATAGAAAACTTTAAAAGGGAAATATCTATATTAGACGAACTACAAAAAGATAATGGGAAGCAATTGAGAAAAGTAATAAGAAAATACAAAATACTTTCCAAAGAACAAATACCAACGATTAAAGAGGAGTTGAAGCAAAAACTCCACAGGTTACATATATATGACAAGCGCCAAAAGTTCTTCAGGCAGAATAAAATGTTCGAGACTGACGCGAAGAAGTTTTACCGCGAAATAGGAAAAGAAACAATTTTTGTGGAAGCTGTACCATCTGAAGAACAGGTCCGGGAATTTTGGAACAACATCTGGGGAAAAGATAAATAATTCAATGAAAACGCATGGATACGAGATCTTGAGAATAGCACTAGGGATATTCCCGAACAAGAATGGGAAAATATTACTACTGAAGAAATTCAAAGCGCACTAAAAAAGTCCCATAAATGGAAATCACCTGGGGTTGACCAGATCCCAAATTTTTGGCTTAATACTCTTTCTTCGGCGCATGCCAAATTAGCATCTAATTTTAACTCAATTATGATAGAAGCTAACTTAACACCTAAATGGTTATGTCCACGGACTACCTATCTCTTGGCCAAAAGTAACGAAACAGAGAACCCAAAAAATTACAGACCCATTACATGCTTATCAACTTCCTATAAATTACTTCAGTCTTAACTGAAAGAACCTACATATACATGGAAGAAAAAAATATTTTTCCCAACGAACAAAAAGGGTGTTGCAGATGGTCATACGGATGTAAAGATCAACTGCTCATAAATAAAATGATTCTCGAAAATGCTCACACAAAACACAGACATCTAAGTACTGCTTGGATCGACTATAAAAAAGCCTATGATAGTGTCCCACACTCTTGGATCTTAAAATCTTTAGAAATGTTCAAAGTCTCTCCTGTCTTAATCAACTTTCTTTAAATCAGCATGACATTATGGGAGACGAATCTTACTCTCAGCCACGTAAACGGTATTCTTATTTCAAACAACATGCGAATCAGATGCGGAATCTTCCAGGGCGACTCTTTTTCCCCTCTTTTATTTTGTATGGCACTTATCCCACTCTCCCAGCTTCTTAACAACACAGGGTATGGATATAAGATCATGGACAAGAAGATCAAACATCTTTTCTATATGGATGACTTGAAACTTTATGTTCAGAATGATGGTGAACTGGAAGGGTTGTTGAAAACCGTAAAAGATTTTAGTGATGACATAGGTATGGAGTTTGGTCTCGATAAGTGTGCTTAAGCAAATTTTAGGCAAGGAAAACTAGTTACATCTGACAATATAGAGTTAAGTGTTGATACTGTAATAAAGCAATTAGAATAGGAAGAAACCTATAAATATCTAGGAGTAAACGAAGGAGATGGTATACAACAATCATAGATGAAGAAAAAAATATGTAGAGAATGCATCCGAAGAGTAAAGTCAATCCTGAAAACGGAATTAAACTCGAAGAACAAACTAACAGCAATCAACACTCTTGCAGTACCTGTGGTTACATATAGTTTTAACGTGATAGACTGGAACTTAAGTGAACTCAAACAAATTGACACCAAAATTAGGAAGCAATTGACATGCAACAGAATGTATCACCCTAAATCAGACGTTGACCGTCTGTACGTCCCTAGAAGTAAAGGAGGTAGGGGGATGATACAGTTGGAATTATCATACAAAACAACAATGATTGGTCTCTTGCAATACTTAGATCTAACCAACGATTGGATGCTTCAATTAGTCAGAGTACACGAAAACACCAAAAGGGTCACACTCGGTAGTAAAGGAATCAGATAAGTTTTCTCAGGAACTGGGTATTGAGAGCGAAAACACTGAACATGAGTCGCCAACATTAGCTGCTAAACATAGAAAACAAAAAGAAGAAGGTCGGACAAGAAAAACTTGAATCTAGGTGGCATGAAAAGCCTCTCCACGGACAGTTTGTAGCTTGAAGCAAACACGCTGATGTAGATGAAACCGTGCCCCTTCAGTGGCTTATAAGCTCTGGGAATCAGATAAGTTTTTTTCAGGAACTGGGTATTGAGAGCGAAAACACTGAGCATATGTCACCAACATTAACTGCTAAACATAGAAAACAAAAACTTGAATCTAGGTGGCATGAAAAGCCTCTCCACGGACAGTTTGTAGCTCTAAGCAAACACGCTGATGTAGATGAAACCGCGCCCCATCAGTGGCTTAGAAGCTCTGGACTTAAAGGGGAAACAGAGGGTTTTATTCTTGCAGCCCAAGATCAAAGTTTGTTTACCAGAAACTAAGCTAACATCTTGCACAATGGCACTGACCCAAAGTGTAGGTTTTGTGAAGACAAGGTTGAGACGATTGATCACTTTCTGTCTGGTTGCTCAATATTAATACCGAATGAGTACAAAAATCGCCAGAGTGGGGAAGTTCCTGCATTGGAAGATCTGCAAGCACTTTTCTATTGGAACACAAGATAAATGGTATGAACACCATCCAGAGCCAGTTACTGACAGTAAAGATGCTACAATCTTGTGGGACTTTCCAATTCACACAGATCGTACTATACAGGCGAATCGTCCCGATATCGTCATCAAGGACAAAATAAACAACACTAGCCTGTTTATAGATATGAGCATCCTTTTAGACAGAAACGTCTCAACGAAAGTGTTCGAGAAGATATCAAAGTATAAAGACCTGGAAATAGAGGTGGAAAAGATGTGGCATTTAAAAACCAAATCTTTGCCTGTTGTTATTGGAGCACTTGGCCTTATAAAGAAAGGTACTAATTAGTTTCTTGAACAAATACCGGGAAATCCAAAATTAGAAGAAGTAAAAAAAATAGTTTTAAATAACACAGCGCATGTTCTCAGAAGAGCCTTATCATCTGAAGTATTTTTGTGTTCGTGAATTGACTTTACTGGATGTTTAAATTTGTAATTCTTCTGTATATTTTTGCATATTTTTGTTGATGTTCCATTACCTCAAACTTCAATCACCCTAGGTCGCTGGTAGTGACTCGGTGTTTGATTTTAATTAGCAGATCTAAAGAAACTTTTACAATAATAATAATAATATCATTATTATTACCATTATTAGTATTATTATTAAAACAGTAATAATAATATTGATAGTAATAATTATAATAGTAATGTAACAATAGCAATAATAATGATGATAAAAATTCAAAAAAATATTAACAATGATAATAATTATGATAATAGTAATAACGATAATGATAACAATGATGATGACAGCAACAATAACAAAAACAATAATAACTATTATAACAATAATGGGAATAATGATAATATAAAGAAGACGAAGAAGAAGTAGAAGAGGAAGAAGAAGAAGAAATAATAATAATAATAATGATAATAATAACAATAATTATAATAATAATAATGATAATGATAATGATAATGATGATGATAATATTAATGATAATAATAATAATAATAATAATAATAATAATAATAATAATAATAATAATAATAATAATAATAACAAGAGAAAGAAAAGGAGGAAAGAAGAGGAAGAGGAAAAACGATAAGAATATCACAAAGCAGAAGCAAAAGCGAATCGGATCCCCTTACCGCGTGCTGTAATCACAAATCCCATTCCCACACACATTCCCACTTGTCTTGGGAATAACATCGTCAGTGCTTTCAATATTTTCCAAAGCTATGCATTTTTATTTTTATATATAAAAGCTGAAATCCGTTCCACACAGGAAATTTTAAGCGACTGGATCCGATTAGTGCGGCAGACATCGGAAATGCATGGAGACTTCTTTAGTTGACTTCGACACTGGTTGATTCATCGTTGGTTAACTTACCACTAGTTGATTTCATCACTGCCTGACTTCATCGTAGTTTGACTCTATCATTGGTTGACATCATCGTTGGCTGACTTCATCGTTGGTTGACTTCATCGTTTAGTTGACTTCAGTACTGGTTGACTTAATTACTGCCTGTTTTCATCACTGGTTGGTTTAATCGTTGGTTGACTTCATCGTAGTAAGATTTAATCATTAGTTTACTTCATTGTCGTTAGATTCATTGGTTGACTTCATGGTTGGTTGATTTCACTAGTTGACTTCATCACCGGATATGTTCATTGTTGGTTGATTTCCCTGATTAATTTTATCGTTAGTTGTCTTCACCGCTGGTTGATTCATTGTTAGTTGACTT
>NC_051399.1:33335181-33337681 GCF_015228065.2 Penaeus monodon
GTACCTGAGATCACCGTTTCATTTATTATTTGAGTATTGAATTTCAGTACATACTCCCTCTTCTTGTTATTTATAGTCTTTGTTAGTTCGTCTAATTCTATTTTGTCCTTGTTTGACCCTACGTTTTCGCATAAGCTCTTTAGTTGGAGCTTTGCTTGACGTTCTTACTGCCTACTTCTAGTGCAGTTTCCTTTTTTATGTCATCGAACTTTTTGCTGATTTGGTCAATGTTGAGATTTTCGTCGCTGAGAAGTGAATATCTGTTTTGGATGTTAAGGTTAAATACTGTCGCTCTGGTCTTCAATTTAGCCAAATTTGGCTGCGGTTTTCATATGAGTTTACTCCTTTCCCTTCTGAGGTGTAATTTGATTTGGCCTCTGACCATTCTGTGATCGCTCCCAACATTTACTTTATTAATAACTTCCACATTTTTTACTATATATACATACATATAGATAGATAGATAGATAGATAGATAGATAGATAGATAGTTAGGTAAGTGAGTAGACAGATAGATAGATAGACAGGTAGATAGATAGAGAGATAGACAGATAGTTGGATAGCTAAGTAAATATATAGATAAATAGAAAGATATGTAGGTATACAGGTAGGTAGGCAAATAGATAAAAAGGTAGGTAGGTGTGTGTAGTTGTGTTCAAACATAAAGATCGATATATATATATATATATATATATATATATATATATATATATATATATATATATATATATATATATATATATATATTGATAGATATATAGATATGTAAGAATGTAAAAGGATAAGAAGAGAGAGAGAGAGAACCGAAAGTTATGTAATGTGTACGTGTGTATCTGTGTAAAAGTGTGACTATATGTATCTCTATCTCTTGCATCAGCACTATACTTCTCTAGAAGAACACGCACATAACTGTATATGGATTTTTTTTTTTTTTTTTTTCTAATGGCATAAACTTTTTAAAAATATGAGAATTAAAACTTCTTGATGTAATATTTTTCATATCGCATGTTTTTTTTGTTTCTCATTATGTATTTCGTGTAACTTTTTCACTATGATTAACATCTAATTTGTTTCGTTTGTAATTGGCTTTATTATGCAATTACACGTGGTTTATCATATTACGTGAAGTAGTGAATTTACTGACCTGCCGAAAATATATTTGTATGGTTAGGGAAGTCGCGAAATAAACTACCTTGTTTTTCCTATTATTTCTATTTTTATTGTTTCTTCCATGCCTACCTATCCACATGATTTTCTGAGGAAATGGAAACCGCAGTTTCTGAATATTTTGATGCTTTCTCTTCTTCTTCCTTTTCTTTTTTGTTAATCATACGAGGAAATTCTGACATATTTTCAGCAATCTATGAAAGCAGGCAAGAACGAAGACATGAAAGAGGGAGGGGCAAAGACACGAAACGAGAAGATGGGCAGTTCGTGCAGGAGACTTGTGTTGTCAGCGAGGGGAGAGGGAGAGGAGAAGGGGGGCGGAGAGGGGAAAGTGTAGCGACAGAGGGGAAAGGGGGAGAGTAGAGAAGTGGAAGAGGGTGATGAAAGGGAGAAAGACGAGGGGCGAGCAGAAGGAAGGAGGGGAAGTGGATAGAGAACAGGAGAGGGGAGGTGGAGCAGATAACCGAAGGAAATGGGGAACAGTTGGGAAAAAAAAGGTAGAGCGAATGAGGGAAAACCGAGGAAAAAGTACAAGAAAAGCATTTGGTGAGGAAGGGTTGAAGAGAAAACAGTATAAGAAGCAATGAAAGAGCGAAAAGTCGAATAAGAAAATGCGTTCAGAAACTGGGAACGGGAAATGTCAAGGTAATGGCGGAGGAATGGGGGAGAGGGCAACCAGGAACAATTTTGGAAGGAGGGGGGAAGGGAGGAAGAGAAGGGGAAAGATGAAAGGGGAGCAAAGCAATGATTGTGGGGCGTGGCCAGAAGGGAATCCATTTCACTGCAGCATAAAGAGGGTCGGATCTTTGCTTCTTTTTGGCACAGTTATAGGGCCACTGCCGTTGTGAGCTTCAGTGCCGGCCGTTTTCTCAATCTTTTACTTAAGATTCGCGATGATGTTCTTTTTTCTCGTCTCTCTATATCTCTCTCTATCTATCATCTATCTATCTATCTCTCTATCTATCTATCTATCTATCTATCTATCTATCTATTTATCTATCTATATCTTTCTCTCTCAATGTCTTTCTCTCACTGTCTCTATCCGTCTGTTTTTCTATCCCCCCCCTCTTCTCTCTCTCTCTCTCTTCTCTCCTTCTCTCCTTCTCTCTCTCCTCTCTCTCTCTCTCTCTCCTCCTCTCTCTCTCTCTCTCTTCTCTCTCCTCTCCCCTCTCTCCTCTCTCTCTCTCTCTCTCTCTCTCTCTCTCTTCTCTCTCTCTCTCTCTCTTCTCTCCGTCTCTCTCTCCCCTTTCTCTCTCTCTCTCTCTCTCTCTCTCTCTCTCTCTCTTCTCTCTCTCCTCTCTCCTCTTCTCTCTCTCCTCTTCTCTCTCTCTCT
>NC_051399.1:33347681-33350181 GCF_015228065.2 Penaeus monodon
AGGGGGACGACGACGAAAACTTGGTTTAAAAAGGGAGTGTGTGTGATTAGAAGGGGAAAAGATGGTGTGATAATGTAAAATGATTATACTGAGGATAATAGTAGTAATGGTGATAATAATAATCATATTGATAATAAGAGCAAGGACAATAACAGCAAGAATAAAAATTTTGATATTGATATAATGATAAAAATTTTAATAATAATGATAATTATTGTTATCATTGTTGTTATTATTATTATTATTATTATTATTATTATTATTATTATTATTATTATTATATTATTATTATTATTATTATCATTATTATTGTTGTTGTTGTTGTTGTTGTTGTTTTTTGTTGTTATTATTTTCATTATTAGTATTATCATTATTATTATTAGTAGTAGTATTAATAATATTATTATCATTGATAATAATAATGATAATAATAGTAATAATAATAACAATGATAATAACATCAATAATAATAATGATAAGCAAAATATTAATAATGATAATAATAATAATAATAATAATAATATAATAATAATAATAATAATAATAATAATAATAATAATAATAATAATAATAATAATAGCAATAATAATGGTAACAATAGTCATGATATTAAACAAAATGAAATGGTGATGATAAGTATAAAGAATTACAATTTGGACATTAATGAATAAATAAATGCATGATTAAACATTGGTAAACATTCGTGCAATTGTGTTATTTTTGCTTACCATTATTACCCTTGCTTTTAAGTGACGTCATACGAAATACAAAAGTCCCGGATTCACGACGATGCTGAAGATAAACAGAACACGCTTTCTTAAAATGAATAAATAAATAAATAAATAAATAAATAAAAAACGAGACGAGAGTGAGTGTTAGAAAGACAGATTTTAAAGACAAGTATAAACTGAATATGTATGAGGATACAGTGTAACCAAAAGAAAAGGAACTCTGTGTAAGAAGAATGGAAATAATCAGCGGTAAAGATCCATATGATTGAAAAAAATTTAGTATGGAAAGTGTGGCAAATGCAACCCCGAGATTTTTTTTTTTCATACGTTGCTGATTTTTACATGTGATTGCAACAGACGTACGGTTACGAAAGATAAGGTACTCCCTTTGATATGATAATTTGTGATGAATAGATGTTTATATTGTTTATGATTTTTGATTGGTGATAATTTATTGATCGTTTATGATAATTAGAAGGGAAACGCACATGGAGATCTGGGTATTATATCTTACAACTATTTCATATTATATCTTATTTATACACATTTTCATTTATTCTATATTCATCGTAGTTTTGGTGTTGCTACTATATATAACCACCTGATGTGAAAATATCAATATCAAAAATCATAACAACGCGCGATACTACTCTTTTTGTTTTCCTATTTTCCTTATGTCCAAAATATAACGAATATAACAGCAAGTAACGCCAATAACACTAACAGAACAGTCACTGAAAAAATAGAGAAAAATCAAACATTAATATATGCTTTATCCTTCTCCACCCACACACACACCAACAGCATACATCGAACACTATTCATTCATAAATATTCGGCGTACTACTGCTATCTTGCCACTTGTTGCCATACCGAAGGGCGGGCATTGTACCTCATTACTTTAACTGTACCAGAGTGGTTTAGATAGAAAGGGTTTATAAACGAAATGGTGGTAATTACCCACCTGTAGTGCTCACCTCATTTCTTCTCTCTCTCTCTCTCTCTCTCTCTCTCTCTCTCTCTCTCTCTCTCTCTCTCTCTCTCTCTCTCTCTCTCTCTCTCTCTCTCTTTTCTCTTATTATTATCATTATTTTATTTTTCATCGGCATTTTATTTATCCTTTTTTCCTCTTCGTCTTCTTTTTCTTCTTCCTTCTTCGTTGTCGTCTATATTCTTTTTCTCCATCTTCTTTCCTTATCTTCTTCCTCTCTTTCCTTTTGTCTCTTCTCTAGCTTTCGTCGTATTCATTCCTGTCATCAACTAATTTATCCTTTGAAACTACACTCAAGTTCTGGAGCGAAGCTTTCTGTAAGCAATCATTAATCTGCTTCAGTATGAGCGAAACGAGAGCTGAAGTTATGAACGCTTCAAACATACATCAACTAAGTGGATGGTTTGAGGCTGGATTGAGTTATATTGTTGAAAGCAATCGATGGGGTAAGTGCTTGTTCAGACTGAAGGTACGAAACGAGAGCCAAACAAATAACGTAAATAATACATTGCATTTACTAAGATGAAAATAAGCTGGATAGAGCCTTACCTTATCCTCTCTTTCCTCCAACCTCACCTTTACTTGACTTTTGTCACAATCTCAGGTGGCCTGTAGATGCCTAGATATTTTTTCTATCATGCACAACTAAATTCTTTAAACATTAAGAACCATATAATGTATACGTTCTTGATAAACTTAGCACCTTTTAATACAATAGTGTGTGAATCATGACCCCAACAGGAATGACGTACAGTGAAAGTCTATACAGTAGTGCTTA
>NC_051399.1:33391896-33394396 GCF_015228065.2 Penaeus monodon
TTTTAAAAACTCCCGTCCGGTGGGAAAAAGGAGATATGCAAACTTCATCGCGCGACCAAACACCTGGCTCTCTGTTGCCGCCGCTTCTGTCAACAGTCACCTTGAAGTTTTGTTCCCTCTCCCCTCTCCCTCCCCACCCCCCCCCTTTCTCTCCTGTCCCCTCGCCCCCTCCCCCTCACTTCCCCCCCTTCCTCGCATCTCCTTTCCCCTCTCCCCTCGATCTCCCTATCATCCCCTACTCCCTCTCTCCATTCCTCTCACCTCATTTCTTCAGTATTTCTTCCCTCCATTTTCCCCTCACCTCCAATTCCTCCCTCTCCCTCTTCTCACTCCCTTAATCACACTCTATTCCCTCCCTCTCCCTCTCCACTTCTTCCTTCGACCCCCTTCTTCCCTTTCTTTACCCAGTCGACCCTACACTCCCTCCCTCCCAACAACTCTCCGTCTCCTCTCCTTTCTCCTACCGTTCCCCCCACTCCTTCCCTCCACTATCTCGCCCTCCCTCTCCCCATACCCCCCTATCTTTTTCCCACTCCTTCCCTTCACTGCCTTTCCCCTTCCTCTGCCCTTCTCCCTCCCCTTGCTTCTATCGTTCCCCAACTCTCTTCCTCCTCTAATTCCCCTTTCCGCTCCCTTCCCCAACCCCCACACCCACGCCTCCTCAGGTATCTGCCACTCCCTCCTTCCCCTCCTCCGTCTCTTCTTGTGGCGAGTAACAGATGGTAGTTTCCCATTGGCGTGGTAACACAACGGGACATAACTTATACTCCTTGGGCGGCTTGATGTGGCTGTGCCGGTCATCCATATGTAGTCTGCGAAATGTGTTTTGTCCTGTGTCGTGTGTGTGTTTACTTTCTATTTCTCTTCCTATCCCTGTTTTGTGTCTGGAAATGGGTGTACTGATAGTTTTTTTTCTTTCTTTCTATTTTCTTTTTCTTGATTCATATATATATATTATATATATATATATATTATTAAAATATATTATATATATATATATTATATGTATATATAATAATATATATATATATTATATATATATTATATATATTATATATATATATATATATATGTATTGTGTATATATATATATATATATTATATATTTTATTATATATATATATATATATATATATATATATATATATGTTTGTGTGTGTGTGTGGGGTGTTTTGTGTGGGGTGTGTGGGGTGTGTGTGTGTTGTGTGGTGTGTGTGTGTGTGTGTGTGGGTGTGGCGTGCGTGTGTGTGCGTGTGTATGTATATATAATATATATATATATATATATATATATAATTATTATAATATATAATATATATATATAATATATATAAAATATACACATATATAATACATATATTATATATATATATATATAAAAATAATATATATATATATATATATATATATATTATTACATATATATATGAATGATAAAACACATTCAGGGGGATTTCGAAACTGTTGTTCATTACACAATGTAACCTATTTCTTGTTCCCGGATCTAAGTGTCATTTCCTGGTTTGTTATATCCCATTATAATATTAATATATATATATATATATATATATATATGTATATATATATATATATATATATATATATATATATATACATAAAAATTTAAGTCAGAAGTTTGAGTTTGAGTCAGGACATTGATTATTTCGAATTTTTATAACTTCTTCAAGATTTTTTTTCTTTTTTATCAGCTCATATAATCAATCAACAAATATATTCATTTTATCACACATGTAGTCCAGATCACATTCCCGCACAAGCCCCCAGATATAGTCCCCATCATTTTTTTTCATTGTAGCGGCCTTGGTACCTCCGTTCCATCTGTTTCACATCTTGGTGGAATCGTTTGCCTTGTTCTTCTGAGAAGGCTTGGCCTTGAATTTTTCCAGGTGAGCGTCCAGCATATGGAGTTTAAGTGACATCTGATCCATTGCACCAAAACCCCATAAAAAACTGCACCATTTTGCTGGTAGTTCTCAGCTAGGGAATTGCCAGGAAAACCCTAACCCACTGCCTTGAACAGCTCATTGCTTGTTTCTTCATCATGCTGAGGTATTGGAAACTGGTAGACTCCAACAAAAATCCACCTTTGATTTTGGCCTCAGATAACTGGGAAGAATTCAAGAGATACTGAACGCGCGATTTCTTTGGTTGAGAGCCTTCTAGATTGTTTCATAGACATGCTTAATGTACGTGGTGACTAGACAATCCTAGGGTCAAACAGTGGCTATATGACATTTCGAGTCCCAACAACAAATTCTGTTCCCCTGCTCCCAGTTCTACTTGTAGTGCTCAAGTGGCCGAGTCCGAAGGCAGAGGAAACATGAAACTTGATAAAATCCTTGGGTCCCAAACAAGACAGCCCATCTCAAAGATTCCCAGTGACTGGTTGCATTGCAGAGCTTCCAAGACGACTTTCCATGTGGTAATCTTCCTTCAGGACGACTGAATGAGCTAGGGGCAGCGCCAGGAATTTGTTTCC
>NC_051399.1:33409396-33411896 GCF_015228065.2 Penaeus monodon
TGGATGGGGGGTCCCACAGCCTGCTGACCTCATTTATTTGGGGCAGCATCGCCAGGAGATGGCAAAAGTGTGCACCTGGAGTGACCACCCGAGGCTTAACCTTAGGCGAGATTTCTGGGTAGGCGCTTGGAACATCCAGTCCTTGCAGCAGGATGAGCAGTCACCTCTGCTACTGAGGGAACTGGAGCAACTGGAAGTCGAGTTGGATGCCATCTTGGAGGTGAGAAGACCTGGAAGCAGCACAATTAGCATGGGTGGGTACACCTACTACTGGTCAGGCTGCAGCGATGGTCATCACCTCAAGGGAGTAGCTATAGCCATCTCCAGCCAACTTCAGTCCTTGGTAGTTTTTAGGTGGCAACGTTTGATGAGCATTTATGGCATTGAGACTGAAGCATGCTTTGGCTTCATGTTTCTTATTGCTGCAAAGCTCCTACTGATGTTTGTAAACTCAACGTGAAAGAAGCTTTCTACGCCAAACTCATCCGTGGAAGACAATTGCCCCCAGCAAGATATTTGCATTCTTCTGGGTGACTTCAATGCGGTATCTGGCTGTGACTGAGCTGGCTGTGAGATGTCTGCGGTGCCCTTGGTTTGGGAGCTGATCTCAGCAGCGAGAACAGCCTCCTTTTCTGGATTTTGCTAGTCCAAAAAATGAGGATCTTTGGCTCCTGGTACCAGCATTCCAACCCATCATTGGACATGGTATAGTGATACAGGTACGTGGGCCCAAGGAATCGACCACATTTTTGTTAGCACTCATGAGGTCCTCCAGAACTTAGAGTTTACTGGAATGCCAAGTTCTGTGGCACTGACCATAGACTGGTGGCGGTCACCCTACATCTCGACTTCAAAACTCCTCGTCCCTCCAGTGGCCACTCCAAGGTGTTTCACTTAGACAGACTGAAGGAGGAGGAGTGTGCCTGTGGTTCACCATGGCAGTCTCTGATTGATTCACGGAACTTGATAACCTAACGGACCAAGTTCCGCTTGTAGGAGTTCTTCAAGTTTCAAAACCTCGAAGCAGCCCAGGAGACCAGTGGCGTATGCAAGGCAAGGCAGAATTCCATCTCCCTGGAGACATTGGAGGCCCCGAAGCGTGTTGCATGGCTTGACTGACTGCAATCAGGTCTTGCATCACTCTTTGGTGCATAAGGTTCGGGCCTGTTGAGAAGGGACAAGGAACAGTTCATCAGGAATCTTGCTGAGGAGGTTGAAGGCTATTTCTCGTAAACGACCTTCGCCCTGCTACCAGGGCCTGAGAAAGCTGAACTCTAAGCCTCCTCACAGATGACTGCGTCCGCTCAGGGGATGGACTGATCATTTCAGTTCATGTTGGGGTTTGTGAATATTAGGCTGAGTATTTGAGCAGCTGTACCGGGTAGACCCTCCAACAGTTAGCTTAAATGCAAGCGATATCACAATACCTGTGCCGGACTCACCATCAGCGAGGAGCCTCATATCCTATGGAGGTTTAGATGGCGATTTCCAAGCTGAAGTTTGGAAAGTTGCGGCATATGTGAATCCTTGCTGAACTTCTAAAGGCTGGGGGTGAACCTATGCTTGGGGCTTATATTCAGTCTTGATTGATGTCAGGCAGTCCAGTACCATTCCCCTTGACCTGTTGAGGGTGCGTGGTCATCCTTCTCTGAAAGAGGAAAGGGGATCGCTGGACTCAACTACCATGGCATTACACTGCTCAGCATACCAGGCAAGGTTTTCAAACCCCCATTCTTCTGCAACAGATCTGCAACTACTTACTAAGGCATCAAAGACCAGAGCAGTCTGGATTCACTCCTAGCAAGTCCACAATAGACAAATACTGGGGCTTTGAGTAATTGTGGAACACCGTTGTGAGTTTGGTCGTGGGTTGCTTGCAACCTACATCAACCTCAAGAAGGCATTTGACTCGGTGCATCGAGAATTGCCATGGGAGATCCTGAGACTTGGAGAATTCCGACACTAATTATTGGCCTACTAGCAAGCCTATATACCAGTACTGAAAGTGCTGTAAGTGTGGTGGGGCCTGCCAAACTTCTTCCTGTTCCTTGCATCAACATGTTTCAGCACCTGCATGGACTGGATAATGGCAGAGCTACTAGCCAAAGGCAGTGTGGAGCGACACTGGGCAATATCAAGACCTCAGACCTTGACTTTACTGATGATCTTGCTATCCTGAGTCCCCTGGAGTCACTGGTGGTGGCCTTTGATGTATTTAGCAATGAGGCAAAGCCCCTTAGGCCAGAGGTCTCCTGGACCAAGAACAAAATTCAGGACTTTGGGGGCCTGTTAGAGAAACACGTTCAGTTGATCCATGCTTGCAGCTAGGACATTGAAGAGTTTTACATACCTTGGTAGCGGAGTCCATATCTCTGGGCTGGCAGACCAAGAAGTCAGTAGACGGATTGTTTTTGGCAACAGGAGCCATGAACTCGATCAAAAAGAGCATTTGGAGATGTCGGTATTATATAGAAGGACCAAGCTAAGTGTCTTTAAGGAC
>NC_051399.1:33519234-33523425 GCF_015228065.2 Penaeus monodon
AATAGCGCTCATTATGTACCAGATTAAATTGTTCTCTTTAACTATTCACATAACTTCCAAGACTTATAAATCTTATACCTCACTTGAACCCATTATGTATCAACTTGAATTATTTCCTGCAGGACCTACACAACCTTCATAGCTTATTAATCTTATATCTCACTAGAATTCTTTATATACCAATCTGAACTGTTTTCTTTACTTTACAACTTAATACGAAACTAGGGAAACATACATCCAGTTGACAGTAAGTAATTTTTAGGGTGTAGATTACCGTTCATCGTCATCATTTCCCTTATCTTCCTGTCTAGGGTTTCTAATTCTTCTCTCCAGTTAATAATACCAGATATATACCTCAGCAGTTCTCCTGTCTAGGTGTCAATTACCATGATTTTATTCTGACCATTCAATTTTGATCCCAAGAACAATTTCGGTCTTTTCACACACATTTACAAATTGTGCCCTTATTCCATGTCCTTGATCATATACTCAGATATTTCTATTTTTTCTTGTCATTCTCATCGCTCAGGTCAAGATTCACCTTTTTTTCTGTTTTAATATTTACGCACCGCACTTTTTGCAAGCCAAATTTCAACTCGACGTTCTTACTGAAAAATTTACATTTGCAGCAAGGAATCCATTAGATCCTGACTTTTCCCAGTCAGAGTAAATAAATAATGGTTGATCTTGTGCTGCTTGTAATCTTTTTCATGGCATGTTTTTTCCATTGGTCTTTGTCTTAGATCCGGTGCAAGTGGAATTTTACATGAGCCAAATAAACAACGGGGAGAAGCTATCGTCTTGAAATATTCCTCGCTGAATCTAACATTCCCTAATTTTTTCCTGATAAAGTTTGTTCATTTTTCCACGACTCTATACTGTCATTCAAAAAATGTTTTCCTTTCATTTATAATCCAGCTGTGTGACCCTAAACCATACGTTTTCTTTTATGCAATCGATCCATATCCGTAGTTTGTTCCTAGTTGATCTTTGTACCACGACTTCCTCTTCTGTATCCTTTTCTGTTTGTTAAGCAATATATCCTCCTTTTTCAAACATGCCTTTTTGCGATAACACCTGTAAAAAGTTCCCAATTCAATGGTAGGTAAAATATATAGCTGTCTTACCATATGTCACCCATTTGAGAATTTGCTAATTTCACTGGGACATCATTAACCTGTTTAATTATTCATACATAGTGTCAAATTTTGTTTTCACTATTCCTGCACCATTTTCCCCCGTTCTTGTATTCAAGATCTTTGCTTTGAATTATTCTCGTTTTAGGCTAATGTGTTTCCTTGTTTTTTTATGTCATCCTGGTGTTTTCCAACATGGTTCTGCTTCCTTCCCTCTGTCCAACCATGTTTAGACCCAATCGTTTAGCAACCGTAAGACAAGCGGCTTCGACTAAAAGTATTTTCTTCCGTTATATAAGCTATCATAATGTGGATAATGTCTATTATTATGATTATGATTATTATTATTGTTTGTTTCTTAATCAGATTTATTCTCTCTTTGATTAGATATACAATATTCCCTTCATATGGCTTTAACTTCGATCTTACTTGAAGCAACAAAGTCATCAGTCATTCCGTCTTTAGGAGTAATCTTATATATTACATGGTCAGATCCATGTGCTATTTCTTCAGCTTCTGCTTCATTGATTTGTTGTTCAGTCCTTCACCTTATTGCCTCTCACTCTACCAACCAAACATTCTTTTATAGAGCCTCTGCCTGGTACCAAATTACGTCTTTCCCACTTTTAGGTACATTTATAGCATTCCACTAGTTCAGTTTCAACTTCCTCTTCCACTTTGTTCCAGAGGTTGTGGTTTGGAACAGGGCCTGCGCTGTTGTGCTACGGGACATCGAAGAAGGTCATTGAATTTTATTTCTCTTGTTGAATCTCCTCCCTCTCTCTCTCTCTCTCTCTCTCTCTCTCTCTCTCTCTCTCTCTCTCTCTCTCTCTCTCTCTCTCTCTCTCTCAAGTCATCATTATTGCTATTATTAATCACTATTATAGGGTTATAATAATAATAATTAATAATATTATTATTATCATTATTATTATTATCATTGTTGTTGTTGTTATTATTATTATTAATATTATTATTATTATTATTATTATTATTATTATTATTATTACTACTACTACTATTATTATTATTATTATTATTATTATTATTATTATTATTATTATCATTATTATTTTGATTATCATTATCATTATTATTATCATTATTATTATCATTATTAATGTTACTATTATTAATATCCTTGTCATTATCATCTTCATCATTAGCAGCAGCATTATTGTATTTGCTGTAATTGCTGTTATTCCTACTTTTATTGTTTCTTTTACTATTACTAATGCTATCAATTATCATTGTTATTAATCATTATTTCCGACGTCACTGATATTATTATTATAAATTTCATCATCATCATCATTACCATCATCATCACCATCACCATTGTTATTGTTAGTAATGATAATGATTAGTAGCACTATTATTGTTTTGTTGCTGCATCTGTTTATCATATTGTTAATGGCGTTATTGTTTTTCCTTTTTATCGGTTTTACTTTTATTTTCTTGTTCTTTATTTTTTTTTTTTTTTTTTATTTATTTTTATTTTTTTATTTTTTTATTTTTTTTACCATTATTGTTGCCTCCGGTGTCACTGTATCACGATCACTATCAGAACTTATTATATATTATCAATATTATTCCAATGATTCTAATCGTCATTACCATATCCATTTTTTATAAATCTCTTTCATATTATTGTTATAGTTATTGATAAAATTACTGTTGTTGTCGTTAGCAATACTAGTATTATAATCGTAATTATTATCACCAGTTACCATCAGTTATCAACAATACCATTAACATTTGTATTAATGCTATCCGTAATTCCTTAGAATTGTTATCATTACTACCATATTCATTAACATATATTTATATTTATGCGTATTTTCCTTTTGGCTAATACAATTGAGCTAAAGTTTCCATCGCAATAATGACAACGTTATTCACAGTCAAAACCTGTTGTATTTTTCTTCTTGAACTAAATTCCCACGTATTATACAGTGTGCTTGGAATTCCGTGAGAACAACTCTCAACAGGGAAATAAAGTTTTAGGCTTTAATATGTTGCCTGGATTTATGAATGTAATTTCTGATGTGTACACGCAAGTATGCATTTCCCGTCGGTATTAATGCACTTTTGCAAGTAAGTGACTTTGTATTTTTACACACACACACACGCACACAAACACACACACACACACGCACACGCACACAAACACACACACACACACACACACACACACACACACACACACACAAACTCACTAAAAAGCCCTGTCACTAAAAAAAAAAAAAAAAAAAAAAAAAAAAAGCTAACCACCTACTAGAGCCTCCAAAATTCCTTCATGAAAAAATACTCCTCCATTTCCATCACAAAAAATAACCTTCGTCTCCGAGTTCATTTCACAAATTTCACAACAACCAGATCCAAGCACAGCGACGTGATCTCCCGTTACAGTCCTTCTCCTTTCCTTGCGCTTCTCTCGTTTTCCAACTTCCTCGCCGTAGCCATTACCGTTCGAAATAGAGAGAAGTAGTCGGGCCGATGGCGATGATGGATTCTCACACGCCCGACGGAACGGAGGAGCACCAGCTGGGCGACAGCTGGTAATTCGAGTGGCTGATTCAGCACTTGGAAATGGGTCACTCCGCCGGGGATTTCCCTCGCGCCGACGAGAAATTAGAGCGTCGTCTCGCTTCCTCTGTCTTGTTCCTTTTCTCTCGCGTTGTCTTTCGTTCTCTCTCTTTCTCTCCCGCTGTCTGTTTGTCGCAGCCTTGCTTTTACTCCATGTGTTTATATATAAATACATATATATATAATATATATATATATATATATATATAATATATATATATATATATATATATATATATATATATATATATATATATATATATATATATATATATATATAATATATATATATATATCTGTGTGTGTGTGTGTGTGTGTGTGTATGTGCATGTGTATATATATGTATATGTGATGTGCATGTGCATGTGCATGTGCATGTGTATATGCATGTGCATGTGTGTGTGTGGTGAGAGAGGGAGTTGTGTACATATTAGTATATGTATTTTTTATTTTATGGTGTCATGGG
>NC_051399.1:33523525-33526025 GCF_015228065.2 Penaeus monodon
AATAATAATTACTGTTCTTTTAGAACTCTTTTAGAAAGCCCCTCCCTCCCTTCCCCACAAACAAACAAAAAATAATAATAACCACAAAATATTAAAACAGTCTTTCCACCACCAGCATGTACAAAGACGCCTGCATTTCCTTCAACCGCACAATACCAACGGCCAGAGAAGTGGCACGAAGCATATATAATATTAAAGAAAACCCTGTGTCGGAGCCGGCGAGAAATGCAACGGCCCCTGGGAAACAAAAGAGACGAAAGGGGGTCGAGACTCACACACTTTACGGCGAATTCAAAGGACCAGCGCCAAGGTAAGCGGGTAAGGAGACACCGTCGCCGTTGCATACATTTTGGGGGATGGAAATACACGCATATACGCTTGCTTATAGTATTTGAATGAATGTGTTTGTGTGTGTGAATGAATAGATGGATAGGTGGAGATGGCGAAATAGAGAGATACAGAGGTAGAGAGAGAAATAGATATATATTGTTAGATAGAGATAGATGAATGGATGGATTGAGGATGGATGGATGGATGGATGGATGGATGGATGGATGGATGGAAAAAAGGAAGGAAGGAAGGATTTGTGGATGGATAGATGGATGGATGGATGGATGGATGGATGGATGGATGGATGGATGGATGCGTGAATGGATGGATGGATAGACAGATAGATTGTTACCGAGATAGATGAATAGATATACTCTAATACTGAGAGGCCGTTCATCTTGCTAGTTCCACTTCTCCTGAGGAATTACTTTAGGCTGAATAATTACCTAGTCTCACGGTTGCAATAGTGAAGCGGTTGCTCGCCCAACAGTGAAGGGTCGACCTCCCTTTCTCCTCTTGAGAGCCACTACGAGCAGCAGCCATCTGTTGTAAACCACGCGAGAGGTGATGCAGTGCTGAGTCCTTTATTGAGAGCTATTTTGTGTACAGTGTGAGATTATTGTCATTACAATGCAGCTTTGATTATTGCCCTGGATATACTATTGCAAAACCTGAGAAAGAGTTTGAATTAGTTAAAAAAAAAAAAAAAATACGCGCCCCTGGGATAACTAAAGTTTATCATTTGCTCACAGTGATCTAAGAGACAACAAGTTACTGGCGAAAGAAGCAACGGTCAGGTAACGCTATTTCCTACAAGGCAAATAGGAGAGAGAGGATTTTCAAACATGATAACCTTTGTGCATTTCTTTATGTTACTCCTAATTTTGGCTGTTATAAATAAAAGTGAAGGTGATATCTACGTGTATTTAATTCAATATACAAAATGTCGCTCCGATATGAATGAGATATAAGCCGGCCGCATGTGGATGTGCCTTTGGAACACCTGGCGTTTAACTGAACCGCCACACAAATCGCAGTGCGAGATTTATCTGTACAAGCCACTGGTGAGCAGGCTTCACGGTAAATAAAGAAAGATAGACATCGCTACAGGTTAGCTCACCAAAATTTCTTACAAGGACAGTACCCCTACCTATGGAACAAACCGCAATACCCCAAGGAACAAATGCCCTCTTCCACGCAAAATAATTTACATCCAAAACTCTACCTCACAACCCGGCTCTACCTCAGATGCCCGTTTCCTACTCCAAATAGCTAATAACCCTATTAACACTCGGCTGTGGAGTTAATGGTAACAAATTATTATTACTACTACTACCACTACAACTGCTGCTGTTGTTATTAATAATGATAACGATAATAATAGATATAACAATAATGATGATAAAAATACTATGATAATAATGATGATAAAAATACTTTGATAATAATGGTAATAATAATGATAATAATAATAATAATAATAATAAGAAGAAGAAGAAGAAGAAGAAGAAGAAGAAGAATTAGAATAAGAATAATGCTGATAACAGTAATGATGATAATCATGACAATAATGACTAATTATGATAATAGTAACAATGATGATAATGAAGATGATAAACAATGATAATAATACTAAACAATAATAATGAAAAGAGAAATAATCCTAAACAATAATAATGAAGAGAGAAATTAATAAACAAAACAACGAATAATATTGATAAAGGAAATAGTAATGAAGTGAGAAATAAGGACAAGAAATTAATTAAAATCGTAAATATCCCGATGCGTCGCTGCCATAATGTCCATGGTATTATCATAATAACCTTTGTAAAGCTAGAGTTCCGATTTAAAACAATAATGAAGCAATTGCAGAGAAATGCCAAAGCAACGATATCGATGACGTCAAGAAATGTCAGTCGCCAGGCAGATAGAAATATATGGATCCAATGATGTAGTTAATGCAGACGATAACAGGGAAGTATAATAACTTGTAACTTATTTGTATCAGTTAATTTTGGTGAAAGCTACCTGACTCCTAAAAATACTGGAACCAATAGTAGTTAATCGTAGCATCAGAAATTGGCTATCAACACCCCGGATGCCTTTCACAAAGCTTTTGGCAGGTAATGGTAAATGCCTGGGAAATGCAAAGAATGGTATATGCCTGGGC
>NC_051399.1:33531025-33533099 GCF_015228065.2 Penaeus monodon
TATATATATATATATATATAAAAAGTACCACCGGCACTCTCCGTGGAAAGGAACTGGGGACCCTACCACATACTCACTCCAAGAGCATCACAACATGAAAACTACAATTAAGTATCATGCTGTGACCACGGCGGCTCAGACATGAACCTACCGTTAAAAGAAGAGATTCATATATACGTACAAACATATATATATATATATACATACATACATACATACATTGACCCTAGTTTTTTTCTGTGAGGGTGTACTGTCTCACACCACCGGAGAGGACACTCTAGCGACACTGGACTGTGTCGACACAGCACGGAGAGTTATAGTTACGGTTTTCAACTGACGTAAAAGCGTATCGCGAGCGGCCATCTTCACATGTCAATAATGCCAAAATCAACATCAACTGATGGTGGCAGTCGATATATATATATATATATATATATATATATATATATATATATATATATATATATATATATATTAATGTGTGTATGTATACAAACACACACACACACACGCACACACACACACACACACACACACACACACACACACACATATATATATACATATATATATATATATATATATATATATATATATATATATATACATATATATATATATATATATATATATATATATATATATATATATATGTATGTATGTATGTATGTATGTATATATATACATATGTTTGTACGTATATATGAATCTCTTCTTTTAACGGTAGGTTCATGTCTGAGCCGCCGTGGTCACAGCATGATACTTAATTGTAGTTTTCATGTTGTGATGCTCTTGGAGTGAGTATGTGGTAGGGTCCCCAGTTCCTTTCCACGGAGAGTGCCGGTGGTACCTTTTAGGTAATCATTCTCTCTATTTATCCGGGCTTGGGACCAGCGCTTGACTTGGGCTGACTTGGCCACTCAGTGGCTAGGTAGGCAATCAAGGTGAAGTTCCTTGCCCAAGGGAACAACGCGGCGGTCGGTGACTCGAACCCTCGAATTCAGATTGCCGTCGTGACAGTGTTGAGTCCGACGCTCTAACCATTCGGCCACCGCGGCCTTGACGATCATGGGCTTCCATGATTTTTTCTTAGCAATTTAGAGCGGTGGTTTGCCATTGCCTTCCGCCCGGTGTTTTTATCGAGTCACCATCTCTATTTACCCGGCACTGATTTGAGCTGGCTTGGCCACCCAGTGGCTAGGCAGGCAATCGAGGTGAAGTTCCTTGCCCAAGGGAAACAACGCGGCGGTTGGTGACTCGAACCCTCGAACTCAGATTGCCGTCGTGACAGTCTTGAGTCCGACGCTCTAACCATTCGGCCACCGCGGCCCCCCAAAATTTTTATCAATAAGCATCTTTCTGGGATCATATCCTTGTACAAACGCAATAAAATTTACATCTAAAATGTAAGTTTCAGCTGGGAAAAGTGTTTTGATCCAAAGTTTTACATAATAAGGAGGTAGACTTTGCTCCATCAACACTCCCAAATGTCATCTGGCCTGTGTTACTTTCCAAATCGAATCTCAGATTAAACTGTTGTAGGACTAATTTCCGACGGTCACCGGCGCTCATTCTCTGCGGGCCATATGGTCGTGCTGGCCCGCGGGATGGTGGAGCGCCACAGAGGTCAGCTCGGGAATCGCGAAAACAGGGTTGGGGCGCTTGGCCCTGAAGTGGCTGGGGGCCCTGGCGTCCATCTCGGGGGGGGGCAACAAGTCTCTCTCGACCTAACCAGTGCTCCGGCGGCCGGCGTTGGGGGCCAGCACGGGCAGCGGCGTCACAGAAGTCGCGCGAACCCTGTGATTCAGGACGCTTGTGGCAAACCGCTTGGCTAGCGGGACGAGATGTTCTTCCAGGAATTAGCCCAACTTCTGCTTCGTCTCGTCCTTCCTGATCTCCGCCCTGCACTTGGAGAGGAAGCCTCCGAGGTAGGACGACTGCTTTGGAGGGTTAGGCGGAAGGGCCTCGCGGCGTCTCCAGAACGGTTCGGAAGTGCCCTGGCTATTGGCGCTGAAAACCTGAAACTCCTGGCTCCTCCACCAATCCTGGAGAAGGCGACTGCTTTTCCACTGCC
>NC_051399.1:33565699-33568199 GCF_015228065.2 Penaeus monodon
AATAGAGTAGATAAAGGGAAGGGAGGGAGGGAGGCAGTAAAGGGTGTCTCAGAAGAAAGGGAATGGCAGTAAAGTGCCATCAGGGGGAAAGGCATTAAGAGGGGACAGAGGGGAGAGAGCGATAAGGGGGGACTTCTGGGCAGAGTGTCAAGGGGGGGGGGATAGGAGGAAAAGGAAAGAGGAGAGAGGCAGAGAGAGAAGGAGAATGGGAGTGGGATAAGTGACTTTCCGTGGAAGGCTAAAGGAACAATGGCCTCAGGGAGTGAGAGGGTTCCGAATGGCAAAGATATTAATAAACATGCGGTGTGGATGGATGCATACAGTAAATAAATGGAAAGATACGAGGGGCTCACGCACGCACATGTATTCATAGATACACACGCAAAGCATACACAACCACACATGCTAATTAAAGAAACACATAAATACATACCCAAGAAAATAGAGGTACACAAATACAGTTTTATATATAAGTGATATATATATATATATATATATATATATATATATATATATATATATATATATATATATATATATATATATATATATATATACATATGTTACGCATACGCACACGCACGTAAGCATGCACGCGCGAGCACGCACACACACACACACACACACACACACACACACACACACACACACACACACACACACACACACACACACACACACACACACACACACACATACATAATTATCTTCTCTTGTTAATGAAATTTTGATTATATCATTTTTGTACTCTTGTTGGTTTATCATCATTTAGAATTATAAATCCTATAAGCTAATCCAGCTATATAATATTTAACGTATGTAAATATACACTCATTTCCGTAAAGTCGACACCAAAGCAGTTTGTGCCCCGGGGCCAAATCACATGTATCCCTTCCCATCACAGCCAGTAATTGCTCGTAGGCAACCTTTGTTTACCTCCCTGACTTCCGGCGGCTTCCTGTCAGCGCACGCCGAAGATTATCGGTAATGTGAGGCTATCGCCCCTCGCCTCTTTTATCTTCATTTTTCTTATTCTGCCTTCCTTTACTTGGTGGGGAGGATAGGAGAGATTTGCCCAATTATTATTTATTTTCTCTTTTTCTCTCTCTCTTTTCTTCTTTCAGCCTGTACCTATGCACTGAATGTATACATGCATTTATTATTGAACTACTTTTGGCCATTTCTTGATTCAGTTTTGAATCTTGATTTTTTTTCTACAAATTTTTTAAAAACTATATATTGTATATAAGGGTTTCTCATCGTCCATGAGCGTTTCCCGGTTTATGCCATCAAAGAAATCTTTAAGGTTTCTATAATTACCTCTATTGTAACTCTACTTCCCTTTCTTTCCTTACTTACGATGAGTTTTTCCTGTAGCAGACAGGATTTTAGTTTGATTACAACATGGTCAATTTTTCATAGAGGAGGTCAGTACTCTACATCCTTAATACCATACTTATACTCTATGAAGATTACGTCAAGCGTAGACGGTCTATCTAGCTCTCTTACCCTGACATGATCTGTTACATTTTGGAAAAGGCAATACTCATTTACGAATCCTGGTAATTTCGCATTTCACGAATCTTGCTGCGCTCTGGGATCGAAACTTTCCCAGTCAATTTTGCTATTGAAATCCCCTGTTACAAAAATTTCTTTTGCATTGGTTTCCGAAAGTTTTAGCACTTCTTCCAGACTCTTTAATGTTTCTAGAATTAGTTTTTGATAATTATCTTGCGACTACACCGATGTATGAGGTGGCATGTACATTGAGGTTATTATTATGTTTGTTTCTACCTCAGTTGCCTTTAGTTCCACTATGTGGTCTTGCTTAATCTCTAATTCCCTTATAATAATTCCTTTCTTTGTTAATATTTCTACCCCCCCTCCATGTTCATTTGCCCTATCTTTTCTCCAAACATTATAATCTCTTAGTCCTAATGTCCCATCGTCTATGGAGGAATCCAGTTTGGATTTAGTGATTCATATTACATCTGGTTTATTAATTTCAGTTATTGTATTTAATTCTTATAACTTCGAAGATAAGCCTTCTATATTTGTTTAACATATTTCCATATAATATTTGTATATTCCTTCTGTCTGTCTCTATATTTTGATAGTATACTTCTTTTGCTGGAGACCTACCACCCTCCAGATGAACAATTATTTTTTTCTTCGTCAGTCTTTTGTTCTTTTTTTTGTTCTTCAACTCTTCCTTTTTCTGCGGTATTTCTCTGTTATCTTTGGTCATATTTTCTCTTATCCAGATTTTCTTATGTTCTTCATGTGTAACCAGGACTTAGGCTTTCCTTGTTACATCGGCTAACATTTGCTTATTCATAAATGTCACTTTTAAGGGGCGTTGTATCTTTCGATTCCATCTTCTACAACTTTTTCTTCATGTCCCCAACATGACTATGTCCATGTTCACATCAGCCAAATTTGCAATATTCCTTGCGTGTTGCCCAAGGTGTGACGTAAATTCATTTTTGTTTATCGTCTC
>NC_051399.1:33578199-33595699 GCF_015228065.2 Penaeus monodon
TTAATATCGAATTCTGGTATACACTAAAAGTATAGAAAAAATGTAGTATAGTCCACATTACACGTGTCAAGTGAATAATATACTTCATCTCTTTCTCTCTCTCTCTCTCTCTCTCTCTCTCTCTCTCTCTCTCTCTCTCTCTCTCTCTCTCTTCCTCTCTCCCTCTATCTATCTATCTATCTATCTATCAACCCATCTATTTATCTATATCTCACTCTCTAGATCTCTATCTCCACCTCTCTCTTTACAGCTAATCGACTCATTGAAAAAACAGCGAGTAACTTTGATGGCGCTGGGGAAATATTAATGAAAGAGTCCGCTCTATCGATACAGTAAAAAAATATCAAAGGCTTTTTAGTAAGGACACACAGACAAACGTCCAAAATATTTCACAAAAAAAAAATCTAATGGAACCTGAGATCTTTTCATTCTTAGATATTTTTCAACATAAGGAGATCATTCATTGACATAACAAGGAGCACTTGCATTGTTACTATTCTAGGAGGGATTTTGAACAGGGAAGATGAAAAAGAATAAGAAGAAAAGAAGTGGACGGAGAAGAAGAATAAAAAGAAGAAGGAGAAGAAGAAGATGATGATGGTGAACAAGGAGAAGAAATTGATGATAATGACGAAAAAGAATAAGAATAAGAAGAGGAGGAAGAAGAAAGAAGAGGAAATGAAGATGATGATGATGGAAAAAGAAGCAAAGGAAGGAAGGGGGAAAAGAAGACGAAAAATTATGTGGCCATAATAAAAAAGGCGAAAAAATAAGTGAACAGAAGAAGAAAGGGAAGAAAAAAAGAAGACAGAAAAGAAATGCACCAAAGCCCCACAATGTCAAGAAATGTAGCCATAATTGACAACTTCCTCTTCTTCAGAAAGTCTCTTCAATTTCCAACAAGTCAAACTCGCCAAGTGAGGAAGAACATTATTATCATTCTTGTGAGGAAGACATTGTATATAGTTATTTTACTTGTTTGGTTTATTATTGTGTGTTTATTATAAATCTACTTATCAATTATCATTTTCAGAGATCGAGACAAAGGGAGAGGGAGAGAGAAAGAGAGAGGGGGGGAGAAAAGAGAGTGAGAGAGAGAGAGAGAGAGAGAGAGAGAGAGAGAGAGAGAGAGAGAGAGAGAGAGAGACAGACAGACAGACAGACAGACAGACAGACAGACAGACAGAGGAGGTAGGGACAGAATAGTACAGTATGCATACAGACATTTATTTAGTCAAATGAACAAATAAGGCAGACGGACACATCGATACACCTATACGAATAAGTAACTAGACAAACAAAATATCAACCCACATAGATGATTTATCAAAAAGCTTAAAGATGACATCACACTCTCAGACCAACAGTGAGAATAATCCTGAATCACAAAAATCCTCAGGAACTTAGCCTCGGTTTACACTTCACAACGCAGTCTCTCGCGACCAAGGAGTTCAGAACAAGGGATTTAGAACCCCCGTAAAAAAAAATCATAAAGGAAATCTACAAGAAAAAAAAACATAATCATAATAAACTCAAGTGGAATATCACCTTCTACACCAACCGAGTCGGAAGGAACGGCATTCGATTATTCAAAGTGAGGGAATTAAGCTAGAAGGACAGGAGGTAATTCCTTCTTCCTTCTTCCTTCTCCTGTTTCTTATTCCTTGTATACGTTGACATAAAACCGTATGTATGTTTAAGTATCTGTGTCTGATGTAGGTAAAAAGAGAGGGAATTGGATTCGTGCGAGTTTGTGTGTGTGTGTGTGTGTGTGTGTGTGTGTGTGTGTGTGTGTGTGTGTGTGTGTGTGTGTGTGTGTGTGTTTGTGTGTGTGTGTGTGTTTTATATACAGGTGTATATAAGGGTATAAGCATATAAGGGTATCATACCGCAAAGAGGTAGTAAAAAACGAATAGATGAATATAATACTTAAAATCCTAGGGCTAAGGCTTTACAAGAGATTGATAACAACACCAGTCATAAACGAAATTTAAAGGGTCTTTTAAGTAATCCCCTTTCGCATGTATTTCTTTATGCTAATCAAATCTGGCGTTAGATCTAGCCATTATGAAGACGCAGATTACACTTCAGAGCAAACTAGAGGTTCATTAGCATATCTCTTTCTTTCTCTCTCTCTCTCTCTCTCTCTTCCTCCGTTCTCGAGAAACACAAGGAAACACAGAGAAGGACAGAGCAACTCTGCAACACAGTAATAATGTTCCGGTCTGTTGCATTCGTGCTCTTGCCTTTTGTCGTAGCATAGCTTGCAACTTCCCTTTGCAACTTCTCTCTGCAACATCCCTTGCTGTCTTTCCCTTCCCCTCCCCCCTCTCCCCCTACCACCTGCTGTTGCTGTTGTTATCAGTCCTTACTTTTTGCCAATGTGGTTGTTATTACTTGTTGCGGCTGTTAGTTTGTTAGCACTGTTACGCGAAAAGTTACCAGTGGATTGTGATTTGTGGTGATTTGTCCATGCGCTTTATAATCCCCTTCAGTTGCTTGAATTTGGATGATATTATAGTGCTTTTCTTTGGCTGGTTTGTGTGTTTTATGACATTTTTATTATTATTACTGTTATTAATATTATTGTATACTCATTATTATCATTATCACCATCACCACTATGATTATCATCACTATTATCATTATTTT
This sequence comes from Penaeus monodon, assembly GCF_015228065.2. Classification (NCBI taxonomy): domain Eukaryota; kingdom Metazoa; phylum Arthropoda; class Malacostraca; order Decapoda; family Penaeidae; genus Penaeus; species Penaeus monodon. Next base: position 33,580,852 of record NC_051399.1, read on the forward strand.
CATCATCAGTATTATTATCATTACTACCATTATAACTTTTAGTAAATTATCCTTATTGCTAGTGTTATTATCAATATTATTATCATTAACGTAATCGCTATTTACCTATTTCACTGTTAATATTATTATTGAGAAGCTGCGTTTGTACGGAAGTTGCAGTCATCCAATTATCACATAATATATCTCCACCTTTATCTGGAAGAAGAAATAGAAGAAGAAGAAGAAGAAGAAAAGAAATAAAAGAAGAAGAAGAAGAAGAAGAAGAAGAAATAGAAGAAGAAATAGAAGAAGAAGAAGAAGAAGAAGAAGAAAAGAAGAAGAAGACTCGCCTACATATGCTAGCATATCTAGGAAGCAGGATCCCAGTATCACGTCTTTCTTTCTCCCCTCCCCCCCCCCCCTGCCACCTTCTCTCTCCCATAAGAACTAAAATTAAGCCAAACGAGATGATACCTAATTAGCTCCTTATTCTTTCCGGGAATTGAGAGAAGAATGGCTCTCTGTTATTTTCTATTTCGTTATTGCCCTTGTTTTATTACCATAATGTTGTTATCTTCGCTATAACAAGGGAGATAAGATAATTTTCTTTTGGTAATCGTCCTCTCTTTTGATAGGTGAATAGACGGTATTGAGTAGCTAATGAGCCTGCTTTTTTACTGTTTTTCTGATTAACGTCACACTCATACGCACAAAGACAAGGTGAAACGGGGATACATATGCTCACTAATTCGTACTTTCACATTGCACATACAGTCGGGTACATAAAACCAAAATTTACTTTTGAATATCATCACTCGCATGGTCACATACTCATATATAATACACTTAAATACACATAATTGCAATCGATGTACATTCGAGAACAGTACATACACATACCCAAAAGTGAATAAATAATCAAATGAATATATGAATAAAGTTGCATATCTTCCAGTTCCTGTTTAGACAAAGGGACAAGAAATTCATTGGCAGATTTTTCTACATCTCCCACTTCTTCCTTCTCCTCCATTTAAGTTCCTCCCCTCTCCTCTGTTCTTGTTATTAATTTCTATTTGTTTACGATACATTATCAAGTCAATCTGTAGGTACTATTTTCATTTGTATATAGCATCTCTCACTCATTACTATAGATTTGTTTCCTATCTACCAAGTTACATTATATACATCACTGTCACCAATCTATGTATTACCCTCATTTTCTCTTATTTTCAATTAATATCTTCAACAAAATTAATGAATAAAAACAAGGATTGCTTCAGTAGTATACGATCTATATGCAAACGTTTATGATTGTTGTTCCTCGGACCTTGAGCACATAGTTTACTTACATTGGTCTCGGTCGCTTCAAGGTGTACGATGCAGATTGAATCGCCTTCTTTTCTTTAAGGGTCTGTGTGCCCTGCTTGTTCGCCTGTGCTCTTCGGTCTGTTTGGTTTGGTTTTTGTTGTTGTTTTCTTGATTCTGTATTTCTATCTTTTCTTTTTTTTTCATTGTCTTTTCCTTTTTTTGTGTTTGTTCTATTATCTCTTTTTTCTATCCATTGATCTTCCTCTTTTTCTTTTTCGCTCTTTCTCTTTCTCTTTTTCTTTTTCTTTCCCTTTTTCTTTCTCTCTCTCTTTTTTTCTTTCTCTCTCTATTTCTCTTCCTCGTTCTCTTTTTCTTTCTCTTTCTCTTTCTGACTTTTCTCTCTTTTACTTCATCCTTCAACGTTATTAAAGAAAAAAAAAATGCCATGGCCCGTGCTAGCCCCGACCGGAACGTATGAATCTCAATAGCTGCCACATCCGCACGCACGAATTCCTCACAATTGCCACATCCATTGACATAAGTCCCCACAGTTGCCACATCCACAAACACAAATATTCCTGGACCTCACATTCGCATAGACACAAACACCCAGATAAAATTCCCACAGTGCCACATCCACATAATTACCACATTTGAAACATCCACAAAATACAAATCCCATAGTTGTCATATCCACACACACAATGCCCAGTTACTCCTTCCACACACGAATTCTCACAGTAGCTACATACGTACAAAAAAAGTCTCACAGATATTCTATCCACATTTGCATAAATTCTTAATTGTTACGTTTTTAGTGTCGTCTGTACGTGTCATAAAAGTCCAGATCGTATTAAATTTTAATCCGAATCTGCTGTACTTACACCGAATATGCAATGCATGCTTAGTCGCGTGATTATAAGTAAACGTGAAAGAACTGTCTTTTGTGTATTAATAATTGGCAGTCACCCACTATAACTTACGTATTTACACGCTAATTTTGAAGAGGGAGATGTTTGCTATAGATAAAATCCTACTATTGCCATATCCGGCCACGAAAATTTACATGATTGGTACATCCATATATACGAATTCTCTCATTTGCCACATTCCCACATTCATATTCCCACAGTATTCCCACAATTACCACATCCGCACATATAGATTCCAACGCCATTCTCACATACAGATTCCAACACCATTCACACAACCGCCACATCCCCACATACAGATTCCAACGCCATTCTCACAATTGCAGCGTTCCATCCAGCGCTGCAATTAGACTTCCTCATTGGTTGCCGTCTTTTATGAAGCCAATTTGAATAGCTACATCTGCTTTTCCTTTCTTTTCACTCTTTTGCTTCACTCTAGATCAGACTCTCGGATGCATTCAGATCGGTTTTACATTTTGTGGGTAAGATGTATCGGGGAGGAAGAAGGGAAAGAGGGAGATGGAATGAGGGAGAGAGAGGGATGGAATGAGGGAGAGGGGGATGGAATAAGGGAGAGAGGGGGATGGAATAAAGGAGAGAGGGGGATAGAATAAGGAGGAGGGGGATGGAAAGAGGGAGGAGGAGGATGGAAATGGAAAGAGGGAGAAGGGAAAAACGAGATGGAAAGGGGAAGTGGGGGAGAAAGAGATCGAAAGAGGGAGGGGGATGAGGAGATCGAACGGGAGGAGGGGGGAGGAGATGAATGGGGGAAGGGAGAAAAAGAGATGAAAAGGGGTAGAAAGAGAAGCAGATGGAGAATGGGGGAGGAGGAGAAGATTGATAGGGGGGGGAGGCTGCGGGATCTAAACTTCAGTCGTTATGTCTTAACAGTATCTAACTTCCTCATTAGTCTCTTCAATATTGTGCATGTTGTCTGTTTATATATATATATATTTTTTTTTTTTTTTATCAATCTTCTCGCTTGCCTTCTACTACTCTTGCATCCCGCTCTGATCTCCCTTTCATACCCGTCTTTATTTCGCATTCCCTTTCTCCATCTCCCGAAAACGCCCTGGATTCGCCCGGCCGCTTGAAAATTTAATACGACCGCATGTCTTTTCGCCGGAGTCCACTCCTGCGGTTTTATGCATGTAACGAGGCGGCGCGGGGGGGGAGGGGAGAGGAGAAAGGGGAGGTGGAGGAAGAGGTTAGAGGAGAAAGGGAGGAGGGGGAGATGGAGGAAGAGGGAGAGGAGAAGGGGAGGGGGGAGAGGGGGAGGAAGAGCCAGAGGAGAAGGGGGAGAGGGAGGAAGAGCCAGGGGAGAAAGGGGGAGGGGAAGGGGGAGGAAGAGCCAGGGGAGAAGGGGGGAGGGGGAGAAAGAGCCAGAGGAGAAGGGGGAGGGGAGGGGGCGGAAGAATAGGCGGAGGAAGAGCGAGAGGACGGGGGGGAAGGGGGGGGAGCGGCGGAGGGGAAAAAAGAGGGGAAGAGGCAGTGGGGAGAAGACAAAGGTAAGAGGGGTGGGAGTTGGTGAATCGAGAGGATGAAAAGATGGAGTGAGGGAGAGATGAAATGAGAAGACGAAGAGGAGGGGGAGCGAAGAAGATATGGAAGAAGAGAGTGAGGACGGGATTCAAGAGATGGGTAAGAGAAACGGTGAAGGACGAAGGTAAGACGGAGAAAGTAAGAGATAGAGGAGGAGCGCGAGGGTGAGGAGAGCGGAGGGAGAGAGATGGAGGAAAAGAAAAGGGAGGGAGCAGTAGGAGAGAAAACAGTAATAGGGTTGAGGGAGGAGGAGAAGAGAGAGAACCAAGAAGAGGCGACTTAGGCAGAGATGGAAGAGGAGCGAGAGGATGAAAGGGGGGGGGCAGAGATGAAGAAATGTAAGAGGATAGGAAACTGCAGGAAGGGAAAGAGGGAATGAAGAAGCGAGATACAAGAAAGGACGATGAGAAGGAGAGAGAGAAAGAGAGATGAAGCAAGAGTAAGAGAACTGGAGATGAAGAGAGACAAAGAAATGGGAAGAGAATGGCGGGGTGGGTGAGAGAGAGAGAGATAAAAACAGTAATAATAAGTTGAAGCGAATGTGAATGGAGGAAGAATAAAGTGAGTGAAGCAGAATATCAAAGGAAAGAAGTCCAAGAGAAAAAAAAAAGTTGTGAAATTGGTAAAAGATCATAATCAGTCTAAAAATAAATAAATAAATAAATAATAAAATAAATAAACAATTAGAAACTATAACACGCCGACTGGAAAACGCCTTAAAACAAACCAACAAGTAAACGTAGAAATGACATAGAATATGGAAACTAAAAAGAGAAATAAAACACTAAAAGGTTTCAAGCATTTGATTTCTCCACACAAGCACACCGATGCCTCCGATTTTATTCCGAGAAGAACAAATATTTAAAGTATGCCGATTTAATTCCCTGTGATTAACATGTCAGCTTCGACTGAAGGAGAAATATCACTTTTCCTTGGTTACTTTGTACATATATTATACCATTAATATGTACTATACCTCAGTCTATCTCTTTGTCTATCTGTCTGTACGTAAAAATATGTGTACATGTATTTATGACTATGTCTAAAATATAATTAATAGAGCGCAAAAAATAATAAATATAGAGAAAAAATATATTCATTCACATGTAATACTAAATTTTTTGACTTCTTGATATGGATCCTGGTCAAAGTCAAGGACTAAAGTGCATTTTGGTCAAGTGATTAGAATTCTGTGAATATAAGGGGTAGATGAGTAGATGCTTGGCTCGATGAGGGTTTTACTTGATATCTAAAGTAGAGTTTGGGTAGATTGAAGACACATACTGAATATATGATAAATATTCTCATTACTTTCCTCTCTCCCTCTTCTCTTTCTTCATACATATATATATATATATATATATATATATATATATATATATATATATATATATATATATATATATATATATATATATATATAATATAGTATATATATATATCATCACTATATATATATATATATATATATATATATATATATATATATATATAATATTTTTTTTCAGATAGATGTAAATATGCTAAGTGAAGTGATTATTGATAACCTAACCTGAGGAACTGTTTATTTAGCATAAATATATCTGACGTGGCGAGAGATCAGACGTGTAAGCGAAATCTCGACAAAAATGTTACCAGCGCCGGTCAAAATTCTTATCCGAATCCGGGGACAAAGTTTGACCGATGTTTACATTCGATCGTTCTGAGTTTCTGAATCGACATAGAAAGAAACAGCTGCTTTAGTGATAATACATTTCGCTTATTCATGAAAAATATCGCCACACATGATTATATGATTATTTGGTTATATTAATAAACATAGACTGATAAGATATTTGCTATGGTAACTAGTAATGTGATTAAACGTACGAGTAAATAATAGTTTTGCGAGTATGCAACAAACAACATCCTAGTTATCCCTCCCTCATCCCTTCCCCATTACCCATCACCCCCCACCTCCCTATCATCTCTCCCCACTTACCCATCCCTCCCTACCCATCACTCTCCCTTCCTCCTTCCCCACGCTTTTCCACTCTTAAGAGTTCCTTCCAGAATCCTTTGTTTTGTAGGTAAACATGCATACCTCCTCGTGGTACATACACTCAGAAACGTTTGGCTCCTCTTTCTTCGCCCGGGTTTATTGTTTTCTTCTCTTTGGTTCCTTCTTTCGTTTCTCTCTCTCCGTTTATATCGTATATCAGTCTCTCCGTAATATCTCGTCGTTTCTTGATTCTCTCTTTCTTGCGCAGATCGCATGATTTCGTGTACAAATCGCTTCGAATAATTTTCTAACCTCGCTTTCCCATTTATTAGCACTTTACGCATTATAAGCTCAATACACTCTTGATGTCGGAAATAGAGCTTTCTCTAAATTAGCAATTATATAATGCTTAGGAACTTAGGGGAGAGAGAGAGAGAGAGAGAGAGAGAGAGAGAGAGAGAGAGAGAGAGAGAGAGAGAGAGAGAGAGAGAGAGAGAGAGAGAGAGAGAGAGAGAGAGAGAAACACACACACACACAGAAGGGGGGAGAGATAGTAGAACTGATAAAATAAAAATTTTATTATTTATTATGGATATGTTTTTACTATCATAATGCTTTTATTATTATTATTATCATATTATACAGTCCTAAAAAGTAGTGGGCCACGAGTGTTTAGTTGTGTCAAAGTGGGTCACAGACCCACAAATTTGAAAGCCAACTACCTCGACCACCCACCTACCGACTGCTCCACTTCCCCTTTTAGGTGGAGCGACCGCCCTCCGCCACATCTCGCCTTGCCCTCCCTTTCTTCCCTCCCTCATTCCCCGCTTTCCCATGGTCACCTCTGCCTCCCCTTCTTCCCCCTTGGCCTAACACGACCGCGTGGCCCCCGTGTGGTCATTTGACGGTCTCCCTGTCCTGTAATTTGATAAGGTCCGACAATAACGTGTGAAGCTTGGCTGCAGTACGGCGGCCTCAGTCATATCTGTAACACACTATAGGGCCAAATTATTACGCATGGACACTGCCATTTAAAATATTGGATGGGGGCTGAAATCGGCGGACAGATATGGGAGAGGTGTATTTAACGTGGGCATCGTTTGGTAGTGATGCATTAGGTGCTAACAATTTCCTTGTGACTGTGTAATGCAAATAAATTCAAGATTTGACGCAAATATGTAAGAAAGAATGAAAGGGAGAGATTTGGAGATACCTCCGCATACACACACACAGTGGCAAACTCATACATAAAACCGACACACGCACTCGCCCACACAAATGCAATCTTATGTACATGAGGTCTCCCCTTGCTTCAGCATTCCCACCGCCCTACTGGGAAAGTCTCTCAGCTCTCCAAGAGGTTTATACACAGCAGATTATGAAGATTACTTGGCTAGGGGAGGGTCACGGGGCAGCCCTGGACTCAGGAAAGTATGTCCCCATGATATCAGAGAGAAATTGCTTACATGCATTATACAATATCTGCGTGAGAAAATATTTCCACCGTTGTGTCTGAATCTACAAGAATTTCGGAAATAGCTGTAAATATAACAATCGGAATTTATTTAAAGATATGCTATTCACTAGACTCGAATCCCTGTCTCCTACATCTCGCTGTACTTGAGACACCTCACTGAACGACACAGCACCTACGGCTTCCTGTAATTCGCTCTAGCCCTGTCTGTTTTCTCTGTTTCTCACACTCTTTTTTACTTCCATTCTATCTTATTTTTTCTTCTTCTACTCATCCTTCTCTCTCTCGTGTATAAATTTCATAATATATATATATATCTATATATTATATATATATTTATTATATATATTATATATATATTATATATTATATATATATTATATTTTATTATTATATTATATTATATATAATTTAGATTATATATATATATATATATATATATATATATATATATATATATATATATATATATATATATATATATATATATATATATATATATATAAATTTAGATTATTTTCCTTTTCAATGCACAGATCTAGAAGACGTCCTCAACCCCCGCCCTGAGAACTGCTCCCAGCCCACACTTGAAACCCACAGGTCTAGACGGATAAAGCGTGCGTGTGGAGGATCATCCGCCTCGAGGAAGTTTTAGTTGTTACTTAGATCACACGGTCACGCACAAACCACCTGCAGTCTCTTAGTCTTTACTAATGTAGTTTGAGAAGGAGGTTGTACTTTTATTTCGTTGTGAATGTTTATTTTCGTTCCTCTCTCTCTCTCTCTCTCTCTCTCTCTCTCTCTCTCTCTCTCTCTCTCTCTCTCTCTCTCTCTCTCCCTCTCTCTCTCTCTCTCTCTCTCTCTCTCGCTCTCTCTCTCTCTTCTCTCTCTCTCTCTCTCTCTGTCTCTCTCTCTCTCTACTCTCTCTCCTCCTTCTCTCTCTCTTCTCTTCTCTTCTCTCTCTCTCTCTCTCCTCTCTCTCTCTCTCTCTCTCTCTCTCTCTCTCTCTCTTTTTTTTTTTTTTTTTGGGGGGGGGTCTTCCTTATGCTTTTCCTAGTCCATTATTGTTGCCATAATCATTATCATCATCTCCATTACCATCTTAAGCATTATCATTATTTTATTATTTTAATTATCAAAATTTATATTATCTTTGTTGGTGTCATTATCATTAACATTATTATTATTATAATTATTATTATTATTATTATTATTATCATTATTATTATTATTATTATTATTATTATTATTATTATTATTATTATTATTATTATTATTATTATTATCATTATTATATTATTATTATATATTAATTAATTAATAGTAATGATAATACAATGCATATATAATTAATAATAATTAATATTATAATAATAATAATAATAATAATTAATAAAGATATAATAATAATAATATATAATAATATAATAATAATAATATAATAAAATAATAATAATATCAATAAAAATGATAATAATAATAAAAAAAATAATAATAATAATGATAATAATAGTAATAATAATAATGATGATAATAATAATAATAATAATCATTATTATTATTATTATTATCATCACTATTACTAAATAATGACTAAATCTTCGTTATTGGCATTATTACTATCATTATTTTTATCATCATCATCACTCTCATCTTTATTATTACCACACTCATCTACGCTTTCAGTTTAATAAAGCTCTTTACATTACTGCAGTTTATGATACTGCATGCTAACGCCGGCCAAATAGGGTCAGGTATTTTCTTTCCCACAAGGTGTATACAAAGCTGCTTATGCTCGCTAAGTTTTTGAACTTCCAAAATGTATAAGGAAAGTGGAAACGTTGTTTTTTCTTGTACTGTATTTATTCGCTGTGTTTTTTATCTATTTTTTTCCCATTTATCATTGTATTTATTACGCCGGAATAGCTTTGTTTTGTTTGTTTTTATTTTGAATGTTAATCACGCAAAGTTCCGTGATGTGTCTTAACCACTTTGATCTTTTAGATGGCTAAGTGATATAATTTTCCATCATCTAAAACGACCCTTTTAAGAGATAATGATCAGTTTCGTTTTTTTTTCGTAACCCTAGAATTAAGGATAATAATGGCATTAGAATAAAAAATTGCCCCTATAATTACTATCATATATTCCACTAATTTCATGTATAGGTAAAGTAGTCGATCTAGGTCAGAGTAAGCGTGTTGATAAGGCAAGAGGGAGGGAGGAAGGAAGATAAAAACCGGAAAGGTAAGGAAGGCAGGAAGGAAATAAACAAGAAAGGAAGGGAGGAAGTGAGGAGAAGAGAAGAACGGAAGATGGAAAGAAGGTAAGGAGGGAAGGAAGGAAAGAAGGAAGGAAGGAAGGCAAGACGAAGGGAGAGATATAAGGAGGGGAGAATGAAGGATGAAAGGAAGATGAAAATGAATGTAGGGAAAGAATGGAAGAAGATAAGGAAGCTTTGGATAGTACATAACGTGGAGAATATTTTTGATGACTTATGAACCAAGTAAGATCACTCATGGTACCAGTAACTTCTACTCCCATGCATCAGAGGATATAATACGACTGAATAACTGAAAACAAATAGTCGAAAGTAATCAGAGGCGATTATAGAAACAACTTATCATAAAATATATCTCTTGCCATCTTCAAAACCATATGTGTATATATACTTTGCCCTCATTTTCCCATAGTTTACTGTACAGCACGCTATAATTTTTCATTCATCGTTCTTTTCATGGGATGATGCTATGCGGAAATTGCATCTAATCACTATAATTCCAGGTCTGTGTATGCAGTACGTCCGTTAGCGAATATTACTTCAGATAGGCGGTTTGCATAACAGGAGATTCTTGTGGTCTAATATATACACATGTATATATAAGCAGCGTGTACGTTTAACATTACCCGACAAGAACGCATAATGAGAATTTTATAGAAGTATTCTCTTAAGCTTCATACCATGATGTTTATCTCACTGCATCTATTTACATGATAGATGAATATGATATAAAAGATGGGGTATTATCAACCAAACAGATTTAACATTGGCACATCATAACAAACAATTCAACCCACTTCATTAGTCTTTAATACAACAAAGATTTTTAAAAAAATATAAGTCATGTGAGCCAATCAGACTCCAATCACATTAATCTCTTAGATAAGGTCAGTATCATGTGAGATGCAAGACGCCAGATTACACATTCAAGACCAGTCATATCTGTCGACATCCCGGAGTTTGCATAATGTCATGTTAATAGCAGTGCGATTGCTAACATACATTTGCATAACATTGTTGTGGCTTCATTTAATTACGTGGTCATGAGATCTCACGAGAGGCTGAGATACTGTGCATGGCCCACATTGGAGTAGATGATAGATTCATTGGTTACAAAGCCCAGAGTAAATTTTTGTTTTTGGTAAATCGTGAAGATTGAGACGGATATGAAAGGGAAAGTGAAAGTGAGGTTGAGAGAGCAAGAGAGAGACAGACGGACAGACAGACAGACAGGCAGACAGACAGACAGACAGACAGACAGACAGACAGGCAGGCAGGCAGGCAGGCAGGCAGGCAGGTAGGTAGGCAGGCAGGCAGGCAGGCAGGCAGACGCGACGACTGAAAAGACAGACTAAAGAAAAACAGAGGGACAGACATACAGACGACAAAACAGGCAGGAAAGACAGACAGGACAGAGAAAAGGGGAGAAAAAAACCAGCGCAAAAGGGTGAGAAAAAGGGGAAGGAAGTAAAGAGAGAGAGAGAGAGGAGGGGAAGAGAGAGAGAGGGGGAGAGAAAAGAAAAGAGGGGAGAGGAGAGAGAGAGAGGGGAAAGGGGGAGAGAGAGAGACCCAGGGGAAAAGAGACAGAGACAGGGCAGGGGAAAGGAGAGAGAGGTGTGTGGTTATATATATTATTCATAAAAATTTTATATATATATAATATCAAATATATATAAGAGGGGAGAGCGAGAGAGGAGAGGGGGAGAAGAGGAGAGAAGAAGAGAGAGAAGAAAGAAAGAGAGAGAGGGGAAAAAAAAAAAGAGAGAGGAGGGGAGAGAGATAGAAAATAGAGAGAAGAGAAGAGAGAGAGAGAAAAGGGGAAAGAGGAGAGAGAAGGGGGAAAACCTGGACAAGCCCAAGAGAAAGAGCAAACGCACAAAACACACACAGAGAGAGAAAAGAGAGGGAGAGAGAGAGGGGAGGAAGACCGAGAGGAGAGAGAGGAGGAGAGAGGGGAAAAGAGGAGGAGAGAGAGGAACTGAAAAAGAGTAAAAGGGGAAAGAACAGACACCACACACACACCCCACCCACACACCCCCACAGAGAGAGAGAGAGAGAGGGGAAGGAGAGAAGAGAGGGGAGAGAAGAGATAGAGGGAGAGAAGAAAAGAGGGAGAGAAAAGGAAAAGAAGAAGACAACGAACAAGACAGCAGAAAGAGAAGAGAGCCCGGAAAAAAAAGAGAGAGTGAGAGAGAGAGAGAGAGTCCCAAAAAGGGCCCCCCCCCCCCCTCCTCCTATTTATTCTCCTCTTCCTCCCCGCCTCCGCTTTCTCTAGCAGTGATGGCATAACCCCGCGCTTGTTTGCATGCCTATTGACACACCCGACCCGCAGTTTCCTTCGGGAAATTTTCATTTTTAAACAGCCGGTTTTGCTTTTGAAGAAAAAGGTTTCTTTTCTCCGCGGGCTCTAAACCCTTCGTGGATATTTTGCCTTCCCTTTGCCCTTCTCTCTTTCTTTTTCTCTTTTCCTCTCTCTTTTCTCTCCTCTCTTTTTCCCCTCTCTCCTCTCTCCCCTCTCCTCTCTCTTTCTATCTATCTATCTATCTATCTATCTCTCTCTCGCTCCCCTCTCTCTCTCTCTCCCCTCTCTCTCTCTTCTATCAAATCTATCTATCCTCCTCGCTCTCTCTCTCTCTCTCTCTCTCTCTTTTCCGGTCTCTTCTCCTCTCTCTTCTACCCTTTTCTATTTTTATCTTCTATCTCGTCTATCTACCTTCTATCTATCTATCTATCTATCTATTTTACCCTATCTATCTATCATCATTTTATAATATATATATATATATATATATATATATATATATTCCCGCTTTTTTTTATTTTTTTGTTTGTCTATGTATTCCTCTCCTCTCTCTGCCTCTCTATTGACAGTGATAATAATAATGAAAAAAATGATAATAATGATAACAATGATAATAAACATGATAACAATGATAATAATAATGATAATAATTATTATTACTATTATTATTATTATTATTATTATTAAATTATTATTATTATCACACCCCATCATTATTGTATTATTATTATTATTTTATTATTATTACTATTATAATAATTATTATTATTATTATTATTTTATTATTTTATTATTTTTATTATTTTTTTATTTTATTATTATCACAATCAAAAAACTCACCATCATCATCTCACATTTTTCATCACCCTTTTTTTCATTTTCATTTCACATCGCTACATGAACACCGTAATGGAATCAGAATCGCTGTATATTACAACAAAATCAATAAAAATAAATAAATAAATACATAATTGCAGTTCCTCTACATTAAACATTAACCTTATCAAACGATGGAAAAGTTGAAGGGGGGACTGTGCGGGGAGGGGAGAGGGAGATGGAGGGGGAGGGGGAGGGGGAGGGGGAGGGGGAGAGGGAGAGGGAGGCGGAAAAAAGGAGGGTGGAGGGGCACATGACCCACTAACACCCTCCTCCCCCGTCTCCCTAACCCCCGTGACCCTTAATAGGCTGGGGGCAGGGGCAGGGGAAGGGGAAGGGGTGTATGGGCACTTAGGGTTTATATGGGGCAGGGAAGCAGCTGAAAGAGAAAATTAATAAAAGTTGGGGGGCAGATAAGGGACGCGATGTGAGGTCCGGAGGGAAAATAGATAAATGAGGGAAAGGGAGGATAATAAAGAGAGACGCGTAAAAAAGGGAAAAAGGGGGAAAAGGGGATTCAAAAAGGGGGAAGTGTAAAAAAGAAAAGGGAAAAAGGGGGAGGGGGGGAAAAAAAAATAAATGGGGAAAAAAAACAAAAAAAAGTGATAAGGAAGAAGGAAACCCGGGAAAAAATAATTCAAAAAGAGGGGAGAGGGGAGTGGGGGGGGGGGGAAAGAGAGAGAAAGAGAAGAGAGGAGAGGGAGAGAAGAGAGGAGAGAGAGAGAGGGGAGAGAGGGGAGATAAAGAGAGAGAGGAGAGAGAAAAGGGGAAGAGAGAGGCGAGAGAGAGAAGAGCGAGCGGCGGAGAGAGGAGAGAGGGGGAGAGAGAGAAGAGAGAGAGAGAGAGAGAAAGAGAGAGAGAGAGAGAGAACAAAGACCGAAAAAAGACAAAAACACGGACAAATACATAACCAGAAAGAAAGAAAGAAGACAGAAAACGAAAAAAAAAAAAAAAAATGCCCCCCCCACGACCCAAGAGCGGGCCCAGACGACCGGGACGACCAAAAGGGCGTGAATAGGCCCCCAGGGGGTTTTTAGACATCTCACGCGGTTTGTAACTTTTGCAGACAGAGGCCAAAGTGGCGAGCTGAGGGCAAAACGGTGTGACGGGCCCCGATCTGGTTTGAAAAAGAATTTTGGGGGGAGAAAGGGGGTGGAGAGCATGTTCGCGTGTATGGCAGAGCATGTGCGTGTCTGTGTGGAGGAGGGTGTGTGTGTGGTGTGTGGGTGTGGGGGAGTGTATGTGTGTGAGAAAAAGGAGGAGGGGGGAAAGAGAAGAGAAGGGGAGAGAAAAGAGAAGGGGAAGAGAAGAGAAAAGAGGAGAGAGAGAAGAGAGAAGAGAGAGAAGAGAGAGAAAACCCGGTGTGGGGGGTGTAAATGTGTGATAAAAAAAAAAAGAGAGGAGAGGAGGGTGTGGGGGAGTGTATATGTGTGAGAAAAAGGAAAAAAGAGAGAGAGAAAAAGAGAGAGAGAGAAGAGAGAGAGAGAGAGAAGAGAGAGGGGGAGGGGAAAAGGAGAGAGAGAGAGAGAAAAAGGATAAAGGGGGGACCCGACAGAGGGAAAGTATGGGGGGATGGGGGCTGTGATTAGTAAAAATTTTTTAAAAATTTTTAAACTTTAAAACTAGGGGAAAACAAAAACACCAGAACCATATTCAAATGCAATTATCTAATAAAAAAAGATAAACGAAAACACTATCAATGAAGAAAATTTGTTAATGATATTAAATGAAAGAGAACGGAACTTTTGATCTTTCAGGAATGTCTTCTAGGTAAATGGAGTGATGTAATATCATCTCTACAAATAATTTCGTTTCAAATGGGAATTTTGGAGAAGCATTTTTTTTTTTTTTTTTTTTTTTGAGAGGACGCGTCTTCTGCAAATCGAATGTCTTGTTTATGTTTTGTTCTTCCGAAACGTTATTGGCGTTTTTGGTCTTGACGGAGAGAATGGTTTCGTCCTTATGGTGGACATAAGTCTTTCTTTTCTGTCTCTTTCTGCGTCTTTCTCTCTCTCTCTTTTCGCTCTCTGTTTACGTTTTACTCTCTTTCTCTCTCTCTCCTTCTCTTTCCTTCTCTCTCTCTCTCTCTCTCTCTCTCTCTCTCTCTCTCTCTCTCTCTCTCTCTCTCTCTCCTCTCTCTCCTCTCTCTCTCTCTCACTCTCACTATCTCACT
>NC_051399.1:33610699-33615699 GCF_015228065.2 Penaeus monodon
TTCTCCCCCTTCCCCCTCCCTTCTCCTTTCTCCCCCTCCCTTCTCCCTCCTCCTCCCTTCCCCCTCCCTCCCACCTCCGCCCACTCTTGCCAATTTAAGTTCATAAATTGATGTGCAGGGATTTTCCTTCATTTTTTTTCTCTCTCTCTTTCTTTCTTTTTGGAGAAGTCTGATTTTTTTTTCTTTCGTTCTTATTCACCTTTATATATTTGTTTCCTTTGGTTTGTGTTGGACTCATTTCTTTCTCATATTGCATCGTTTGTTTGTTTTGCTATTTATGTATCTATCTATTTATCTATTTGTTAATTTGTATACTTATACGTGTATTTACTTATCAATCTACTCACAATTATTTGTTTAATATTCATTCTTACATCTTGCCTTCATTCTATGAATATTCAATATTTTCTCTATACTCTTATATATTTAGTTTTCGTCTGATAAGTTACCCCGTATTTTAACTTTTTTTTTTAAAGAAAACTGCTGCTGTAAATGTTTGTGGGCTGTGATGGCGGCGACAGTATTGCGTGTGTGTGCTCTGTTCATCAACAAAATGGATTTACATAAAATCTGCATAATAAACAGTAAACATCAGACAGACTTTGCCTGTTGCTTCATCAAGGAAATGAGTACAGACGGCGAGGCAAGTTACTGTTTATTATCTATAATACCAACACTTATACCCTATTTATCGATCTGTCTGTCAGTACAGTCTTGACCTTTGTGACTGACGCTTCCTCGTCTTTTTTACATTTGGTTTAGTATCTCTGTTCGCTCTTATTTTTCTTCCTCCTTCTGCACTTTTGTTTCCTTTTCCCCCTTTTCCTTTCTTCCTTTCGCATGTGTGTGTGTGTGTGTGTGTGTGTGTGTGTGTGTGTGTGTGTGTGTGTGTGTGTGTGTGTGTGTGTGTGTGTGTGTGTGAGTGTGTCTGCGTGTGTGTGTCTGCGTGTGTGTGTGTCTGCGTGTGTGTGTGTGTGTGTACGCGCATGTGTACGCGCGTATAATACGACTTCTGTCACTTCCACTATATCGCAGCCATAAAATTCAAAGAATAACTACATAAGATATCGAACTTTTCCCACGGATGGAATTCACGCAAAAAATAACCTTTTGGAAAGGGTGCGATTTAAGCAGATTCCTTTCTTTTCTTTGCCAGTATTTATCCATTATGACAAGAAATGGCCATGGATAATGCAGCATATATCGATTCCCAGAAAGTATTCGGGAATATTGCGAGAAGAAATGACGATAGGAATAACTTTGGATTTCAGGGAGGAGATTGGGGAGGAAGGGGAGGAAGAGGGAGAGGAAGGGTGGGAGGAAGGGGAAGGGGGGGGGGGGTAGTGATATGCGCAGGAG
This sequence comes from Penaeus monodon, assembly GCF_015228065.2. NCBI lineage: Eukaryota > Metazoa > Arthropoda > Malacostraca > Decapoda > Penaeidae > Penaeus > Penaeus monodon. Next base: position 33,612,059 of record NC_051399.1, read on the forward strand.
GGAGGAAGAAGGAGGAGGAAGAGGAGGAGAAAATGAAGCAGGCGGAGGAGAAGAAGAAAATGAAGCAGGAGGAGAAGAAGAAGAAGAAAATGAAGTAGGAGGAGGAGGAGGAGGAGGAGGCGAAGAAGAAGTAAATGAAGAGGAGAGGAGAGAGAGAGAGGCGAAGAAGAGAAAATGAAGGAGAGAGATGAGAGAGGAGGAAGAGAAGAAAAAAGCAAGAGGAGAGAAGAATGAAGAGAAGAAAAGAACGAGGAAGACAATAAAGAAATATGAAAAAAGGAAATAAAGAAGAAAAAGAGAAAAAAGAAAACGGAGAGAAATAGAGACCCGCATGGAAGAAGATGAAGAAAATGAACAAAAACTCTCTTCGCTATGACATTATTCACTTTCATTCATACTTTTTCTCCATTTGTCACAATCAGCCGGAAAGATTTGTGTGTGTGTGTGTGTGTGTGTGTGTGTGTGTGTGTGTGTGTGTGTGTGTGTGTGTGTGTGTGTGTGTGTGCGTGCGTGCGTATTGCCAACACACATATATGTGCTGTGCATATGCATGCCTGTGCCATTTAATATTACAGCAGAAGCTAAAATAGACCAGGATTATGATGACCTAGAATTAGACCCTGGTTTAATGGGAACTTTATGTTGGCAATAACAAATTTAATCATAAGAACTAGCACGAATCTGTGGGATTAATCCAGCTTATAAGACTGGGAAACAATAAATTCATTTTTATCTTCATATCAAAAGACTTTTTTTTACTAGATCCTTTTTCTCCTTACATACAATAGCTGCATAAAACAGGATGGAAACATTGTAGGTATAATTAACAGTGCTCTCTTCTCACGCTTGCTTCGCTCCGTCCTAATCATTTGTCTGTTTGTCTGTTTAATAATTCCTTGTCAATTAATCTAGTCTCTCGCCCGCTCGTTCGCTTTCCGTCTCCGTCTGGCGGTCTCTCTGTCTGTCTGTTTCTCTGCCTGTCTATCTGCCTGTTTCACCGTCTCTCCGTTTCTGTCTCTCTGTCTGTCTGTTTCTCTGCCTGTCTATCTGCCTGTTTCACCGTCTCTCCGTTTCTGTCTCTCTGTCTTTCTGTTTCTCTGTCTGTCTGTCTGTGCGTCTCTCTCTCTCTCTCTCTCTCTCTCTCTCTCTCTCTCTCTCTCCTCTCTCTCTCTCTCCTCTCTCTCCTCTCTTCTCTCTCTCTCTCTCTCTCTCTCTCTCTCTCTCTCTCTCTCTCTCTCTCTCTCTCTCTCTCTCTTTCTCTCACTTTCTCTCTTTCCTCTCATACCATAACTTAACTGCCACTCCAAATGCAAAAAGAGGCGTTATCAAGGGGTAATGTACCGATTCCTCCCAACAATATATATATAATTCACTTAAGCATGGAACCATTTCCATTATTCTTAGCCATTATTCAGTGCCATAGTCTCTCCGACTCTCCTTAGCCGACCCTCTTTAGCCGAGCCCTCTTAGCTGAGTTCCCTTTGCGACTCTCCTTACCCAACTCCCTTGCAGATCCCTAAACCGGCTTCTTATCTCCGACTCCCCTTACCCAACTCCCCTTATCCGACTCCCATACCCGACTCCCCTTACCCAACTCCCCTTTATCCGACTCCCATACCCGACTCCCCTTACCCAACTCCCCTTATCCGACTCCCATACCCGATTCCACTTACCCAGCTCCCCTTATCCGAACTCTTTCCGTCATTCAAAGCGACATGAACAGACGTGCTTAAGGGACGCGACGGGGAACGTGCGTCACTTCAGGTTATTATGCTTATCGAGGCCACATCTCGCATCGCTCGCTCGTGCACCTTCCCTATTACAGTATCCAGCACACTCATTATTTATACGGCGCTTCTCTATGCCTGTTTATTCAATTCTCTCTCTTTTTCTTATATATACACCTCTCTTTCCTTTCTTTTCCTTCTTTCCTCTCTTTCGCTCTCTCTTCCCTCCCTTCCTGGCATCCCGCTCTTCTGATCTCTTTTTTTCTTTTCAATAATTTCTTCTCTCAATCTTTCCCTCACTTCTCTTCTACGCTGTGGCCTCTCATTCTTCTTTTCCTTTATCTCTCTCATTCTCTCTTCCTTTCCTTTCCCTTTCCCATTTTCATTTTTCCTTCCTTTCCCATTTCTGTTCCTCCTTCTCTCCCTCCCTCCTACCTCTTTCCAGCCTTCCGTTCCGCCTGCTTCTATCTTTCTCTTATTCTCCCAATTTCTTATACTTCTTCCCCACTTCTCTCCCTCCTTCTCTTCCTCTACTCCTTTTCCTTCCCTATGTCTTCCTCCCCCAATCTCATTTTCTCTTCTTAATTCCTACATTTTCTTCCCTTTCTCTCCCTCATTCCCAGACACACCTACTACACCATTTTATTCCCTCCTTACTACACCTTTATCGCCCTCCTTCCCTCTCCCTCCTATTTCTCTTCCTTTCTCCCCTTCCTACCCCTTTCTCTCCCTCCTTCTTCACTTCCCTACTACTTCTCTTTTCCCTCTTTTATCTCCTTCTACAGCTGAGAGGATCATGAGCTCGTTCATGGTTCGGTCGCGAGTCGTTTAGTCAGTTGTGACCGATCTTTAGGGCCGTTGTGTCGCTGCAGAAACGACCCCGAGGAGGTGGTGCCCAAGAATCGATGGAGACAAGAGTTTTAGGTCTCACCTGCTGCCGAGGGAGTGGGGGAGGGGGGGGGGAGGAAGATCTGGAATGGGGGTTGGAAGGAGAAGGGAGGGAGCGAAGGCAGAGCGACGAGGGGGAGGGGTAGAGGGAGGGGTGGGGGTAAAGGGACAAGGGAAGTGGGGATTAAGGGGGGGTAAAGGCAAAGAAGCAAGGGAGAGTGAGGATTAAGGGACGAGGGGAAGGGCAGAAAACCAGAACGAAGGAGGGAGTGGGCGTGAGGCAGACAGGAGGAGGGAGGTGGGGAAGGTGGGGGGAAGGGGGGTAGAGGGACGACAGGGAGGCCAGACGGACGTAGGGGGGGATGGGAGAGGGTAGAGTGGGGAAGGAGGGGGATAGATAGGCGATGGGGTTACGCGTGTCTTCCGTTTGTGTGGTGTATGCATAATGTTGCAAAAATGAGGTTCCATGTAGATAATGCCCCTTGCCTTTCTTGCCGTAAGCTCCCCCGCCCCCTCGCTTCCATTTTCTTCTGTCGTTTCCCTTATCTTATCCTTCCTTTATCTTTTATCATAAATCTTTCACTATATTCACTGTTTAAGGGGAGGGAAGACTTCTTATGGGCTGCTTATAAATGAATATACATTTTCCCTTCATTATGTTGTCCAGGTTACCAACATGTATCTTCACTTTTGTCTAAAAAAACAACACCATATTTTGAAAATATCATCACAAAAATCTTCCAAATATCACCATTGGGTAGTTGCTAACTGCTGATTAGTATGCAATGCATTATAATAGCAATCAATGCAGACCGAGAAGCCTTCTAATAAAACTCGTGGACAATAGAAAATATTTGATAGGAAAAACAGGGTAATAGATTTCACCTCCAAAACAGAAGTTGGAGAATATGAATATGAGGAAAATAGGGAAGAAAGAAGGAAGAGGGGAAGAAAGGCGGAGGAGTGAAAACAGAGGGAGAAGAAATAGAAGGGAGACGAGAAAAAAATTAATCAAGAAAGAAAGAT
>NC_051399.1:33651752-33656752 GCF_015228065.2 Penaeus monodon
AATATAAGCATAGTTTTTATCATAATAATTATTACTGTTGTTATTATCATCACCATTATCATTATCATTATTAATATTATCACCAACATCTTGATCATGTTTCATCAGAACTAAAATTATCACCATCATCAACTCTAGTCTGTAATGAAACTGAAGTTTCTCAGAAGTATAACAGAAAAGATAGAGTGTCATATCCTCTACCTGCACAATTGAAAACACCCCTTACCCATACGATTTTAAATTGCTTTACTTTCATTTATATTATTCGCTGTTTTTCATTATGTTTTCTACACTCTACCAGGAGAATTATTTATTCTATATCCAGTGTACAAACTCTTAGTAGCTGTGAAGTACCATCGGCATGCTTCCATCTAGCTATATTATGTGTTGAAAAACATTTTCTCATGCCACTCTCAGAACAGTGTCTTTCCATTTCTGTTCCTAGTCTCCAAGGTGATGGAAGAGACATAACAAATGTAAGGGAAAGAAAGTGAATGCTAACAAATTATTCAGTGCTAAAAACTAAAACCAACAGAATACTTGCCTTCAACATATGTGAGTCAGAAGGAAGCTGATCCAACTTCTTGAGACTATTTCCTGTGAGGTTGAGGTGAGAGAGACTCTTCAGTCCCCTGAGCCTCTCGCGGGGCAGGATTTCCAAGTGGTTGAAGCCCAAGTTGAGATGAGTAAGTTGCGTGAGGTTTCTGAAGCATCCTGGAGAGATCTTTGCTATTGCGGCTTGTCCGAGGTTGAGGGAACGCAGGGAAGGTGTCAGAAGTAGGTCATGGCTCGTTAACAGAGTGAGGTTAGTCCTCGAGGCCTCTAGTTCCTCTAGGGCTGCGAGCGGAGGTCCTCCTGCCACCAGGATTCCTGTAACTCGCTTCATCGGATTGCCAGACATGTTAAGTGTCATGAGAGAAGCCATGCCATCCAAGAACATGGCATTTGGAATCTGGCTGAAAATATTGTCTGCTAGGTTAAGCCTTGTGATGCTCAAATTAGCGAACACACCAGGTGGTAAATCTGAGAGTTGATTGCCTGATAGATCTAATTCCTTTAGGTTTTTCAGTTTGGAGAAAACAGTATTATCCATTGATCTCAAATTTGTTTTAGACAGGTAAAGTTCCCTTAGGCCAGTTAAATCATTCAAAGATCCACTCAGAGAAGAGAGTGGATTTCCATTCAGGGTTAAAAGCTCTAGTTTCCTTAACCCTTCAAGCGAAGTCATGACCTGGTTTGTTAAGTTATTGTATGAAAGGTCTACCTCCCTTAATCTACGCATTTTCTGGAATAGTGCTGCTGTCAAAAACCTGAAACTGTTTCTCGCCAGATTGAGAGTCCTCAGCTCAGAAGCTTCAGCCAACAAATGAGCCGGAAGGTTCTCCAACCTACAGCCACTTAGATCTAAAGTGTCTAGATTAGGCAAATCGTACAAGGAGTCCTCAGCCACTGTATCAAAATGATTATCGGCCAGATTTAGGTTCCTGATACTCGGTGTTCTAAAATAGAGTTTATGCAGACTGACAAGCATGTTTTTCTTCAGGTTCAGCTCCTCTAAGAACCTGAGATCTGCAAAGGCGTCAGGATCAATCTCGTTAATCATTGACCCTTTCAGATTGAGTGTCCTGAGAGGTATCGAACCCTCAAACATGTAACGCCTTATCACGAAGATCTGGTTGTTGGAGAGGTCGAGAGTGGTCAAGTTTGGCAATTTCTGGAAGGTCTGTGGTTCGATGTCCATGATCTCATTATCATTCATGTTAAGTCTCTCGAGCATTGTCAGCCCCTCAAAGAGCAAAGAGCTGACGTGCTGTAGTTCATTGTTAGACAACGAAAGCTGCTTGAGTTTCTTCATGGTCTCAAATGACTTGTCTTCTATTCGCCTAATTTGATTGTTTTCGAGGTAAAGCTCCTGTAATGATGAGAGGTCACTTAACATGCCTTTTGTAATGTTAGTAACATTATTATCATTTAGCCAAAAAATCTCGAGTTTATTTTGCCCCCTAAATGCATCAGAATGTATAGTATTAATCTCATTTCTCGATAATTTCAAGGTTATCAAATTTGCTGGGTAACGGCTAAGAGAATCAGGAAGTTCAGTCAATTTATTTCCTTCTAAATTCAAGTGTTGAAGATTTTGTAACATTGAAAATGCTTCTTTTTCAATATACTTTATTCTGTTGTTCTGCAGGTGTAACTCAAGAAGGTTTGGCAGTGGTAAAAAGACTCCACGTTCTATTCTAGTAAGTCTGTTGTTCTGCAGGCGAAGCTCCCGAAGCTCAGCAAGGTGCGCGAATGTGCCCTTGTTCAGGCTCGTGAGCCTATTGTTGTCCAGACTTAATGAACTTAAGCTTCTTGTCGTGGTGAACAAACCAGCAGGAATTTGTACCAAATTATTTGAACTGAGCTGGAGGTCAAATAAGAGCTCCAAATTAGCGAAGGCTCCACTTTCAATGGAGTGAATTTCGTTGTTCTGAAGATATAACACCGTGATCTTTGTGGAATTTGTGAAAGTGTCATTTTTGATCTTCAGAATATTATTGCTGTTGAGGAATATTTCCTGGATTTCCGGGAGGTTCCTGAACATCCCATTGCTGATGGAGTGGAGATGGTTGTCGCCAAGATCAATTACTCTGATGTAGATGGTGTAAGTGAAGGTCTCCGGCTCCACATTAGTGATATCATTGTGGCTCAGATAAAGCGTCTGTAGCCTCGTGTTCTGAACGAAGGCATCTCCTGACAATACCGAGATCTCGTTCATGTACATGGAAAGTGAGAGAAGAACGGGCATAGTGCCTAAGGTGGAACTTGTCAACTGTGTGAAGTGGTTGCTGCTGAGATCAAGTACTTCAAGTGCTGGGAGCCGTGAGTATCCATCGTTTATTACATCGGATATGCGATTCCAGGTTGCTTTTAAAGTTCTGAGCTTACTCAGTCGTCTTAGTGCTGGAATCGGTAGTTGTTTAAGTTTGTTGTTCATAAGATTTAACTCTTCCAGAGTTTCATGGAGTCCATCGAATGCATACTCTGATATCAGCTTAATGCCATTTCCTTTGAGGTTAAGACTTACTAACTTCAACTTAAAAAAACTAAAACTTTGAAGTTCTGTTATGTTGTTGGCCTCAAGGTCCAGTGCCCTCAATCTTGTGAGCGTCTGCAGAGCTGCCTGGGGCACAGCCGTGAGTTGACTGTGCATGATTGTAAGGCTTTCCAAAGTATTTTCCAGACCCTGAAAACTGCCGTCTGAGATCGTCTGCAGACCGGAGTGGGATATTTGCAGGCTGGAAACGCCAGCGCTGGATGTAAAAAGTCCTGGTGGAAGTGTTGTCACATTCACGTCTAAGTCATATATACTGAGAGATTTAACTGCTCGTTGAACAAGACCGAGGACTCTGGACACTTTATTCAGAGATACCATAGGACACTCGAGGAAAACCCCATCATCGAAATGGTAACACGGACACCACGGATTGTCCTCCCAACTAGGACACGCTGTTCTCGACACCTCCTGGGCTCTGGTCAAGCTGCTGCCCCCCGCCGTCCACGCCGCCAGGAGGGTTGTGAAGTACAGCCAATCCATGCTTAGGATCAGCTGCCAATCATACTGTATCTGAAATCAGAGAAAAGGCAGACTTAATCGGGTTTCTTTAATTCACTAACATTAAAACTGGTAAAGCTTAGCTAATCAAATGAAAATTATATTACTATTATTTTCCGCGTGTGCTTGTGTGTGTGTGTGTGTGTGTGTGTGTGTGTGTGTGTGTGTGTGTGTGTGTGTGTGTGTGTGTGTGTGTGTGTGTGTGTGTGTGTGTGTGTGTGTGTTTGTATGTTTGTGTGCCTGTCACTCTGTCTGGATCTGTGTCTATGTCAATGTTCATGTCTGTGTTTATATATATATATATATATATATATATATATATATATATATATATATATATATATATATATATATATATATATACATATATATATATGCACATATATATATGCATGCGTGTATACATGCAAGTACTTATATCCAATATCCAAGCCGACTGATATTACACGGTCTGTAACTCGACACCGGAAAGCCTCAGCGTTTATCGAGAAGAGGAAAAAGACGATAATGACATGCGAGTTCCGTCACACTCAACGAACCGGGGAGTTCAACATTCGCCTTCCCTCGGTGGGGTCCTGCCTCGTCTTTCCTCTACATCCTCCTCCGCGTTCCCTCCTCCTTCCTAACCCTTCCCCTCCCTTTCTCCTCCTTTTCGTCCCTTCCTCCTCCCCCTACCTCTTCTTCCTCCCCTCCTTACCTCTTTCCCCTCCTTACCTGAACGATACCTTAGTCGCTTTGTGCTAACTAGTACCCGCGAAGATGAAGTAGAGAAAGGCGCAGTGACATACTTCATTATGGAGGTCGATATATTGATGTATCGTTCACTATAAATAATAGCGCTTGGGTATTTTCACATGGCGTTCGATAGCTTTCTGAATTAAGTACTGGCTTCCGGAGAACAAGAGTAAAGTAAGATTTTTTCAGACTTTTTTCATAGGATGTTAACAGTCGTCGAAATATACGTTGCGGTACCCTTGAATTAGTTACAGACATGTTCTATATATTACGAATGAGTGAAGAACTACGAAGACGGAAGAGAGAGAAAGAACTAAGAAAATGAAAGAGAGGAAAGAGGTAGAAAATGCCAAACCCTATTTCTGACGAATATCCTAGCTATTAATTTATTTCCTCAGTACAGCATTGAGTCTTTGCTCCATTGTAAGTTCTAGCATTAATCACGCAGGAACCGGTGACATGTTTATTAAGTTTGTTTAATCAATTATGCATCCGCGCAGGGAAGTTCACCGACATACAGACATAGCATATCCGAAGTAAGTTGAGGTACGTAAGGGTGGGTGCGGGAACGAAAGAGAGAGAAAAAGGTTGAAGGAATACCGAAAGAATTTCAGGTACAAAAGTCAAGATTTGTTAACAATAACACCCACAACTGAAGGCACAGTTC
>NC_051399.1:33661752-33664252 GCF_015228065.2 Penaeus monodon
TTGCGTATGGAGGAAGTACCTGTAAGCACTAAAGTAATGAGAGAGGAGGAGGAGGAGGAATGAGAGTAGGGGAAGAGGGAGGGAGGGAGACGAAAGCAAGAAGAAATACACAAAAAATATATTCGAAAGCGAAGGAGGAATAAAAAATATTTATTGGATAAAATGCAAAGGAAATGTAGGAGGATTGGGTTGAAGTTGAGATTTACAGAAAGGATTTTAAAATAATAATAATAATGATAATAAAAAGAATGAGATCTAAAAGAAACATTTTTTTTTTTAGAATGATATACTAGGATGCCTTGACATGATCAGTATCCACAGGCATTCCAGTAAAGACTGGGAAAATAAATAGAAAGACTTAAAAAAAGAAAAAAGGGAAAAATCTGGCTGAATTGCGAAGAGAAAGCGAAAAAAAGAAAAAAAAAAGTGTGGAAGAGATTCGCAATAATGTTGAGGATGCAGAAAGGAGGATAAATAGGACGACAAAATGACAAAAAAGGCAGTAGACACAAAAAGAACAAACAAAAATAAATACGAAAGTAAATGAAAAGACAAATTAATAAAAGCTAGGTGCGAACGAGAGAAGAAATCATTAGCATTAATAATAATGACTATGCAATTACGACCCAAAATTGAATAAAGAGTGGAAACATCTTCGCCTGAGAGAATACACGCACATTCAGAGCTTCGTGTATGCTTTTACGCGCGTGTGCACACAGGACAAAAACGCACATCAGAGTGGGCGACACAGAAGAGCGACATAAATAGTTTGAAAAAGTCTCGAGCGTGAGTTTAATGTAAACGTGGCAGAGCATGGGAATGAGAGGAGAAATATGAATATATGTTCTTTAAGAATGCGTGCGTCTGTGTGCTTGTGTGTGTGTGTGTGTGTGTGTGTGTGTGTGTTGTGTGTGTGTGTGTGTGGTGTGGTGTGTGTTGTGTGTGTGTGTGTGTGTGCTTGTGTGTGTGTGTGTGTGTGTGTGTGTGTGTGTGTGTGTGTGTGTGTGTTGTGTGTGTGTGTGTGTGTGTGTGTGTGTGTGTGTGTGTGTGTGCTTGCACACGTCATCCCTTACACTCCTCCTCCCTAACAATGCCGCCAGAGAATCCTACCATACCCCACACCATTTACTCCCATTCCACCATCAAAATCACCCCCCCCAACACCTCCACATCCACACATACCACCCTCCCACACACACCCTTCCCCCCCCCACCACACACACACCTCCACTCTGTCCCCCTCCCTCCCACCCTTCCACCACATCCTTCCTCCCTTCCCTCCCTCCCTCCCTCCCTCACCCCTCACCACACCCTCCCTCCCTCCCATCATCCCTCCTACCACACCCACCCTCTCCCCCACCACACCCTCCCTCTCTCCCGCCCTCACCCCCACCCCGGCGCGTCTTCGGCCTGCTGAGTCCCCTCGACCGCCCGCATTAGTATGGCCAGGCCGGTTCCTCGCCGAGCTTGTATTATGTAGTCGGAGCGCACGCCCACGGTGGTCCCACACTAAATCTAAAATTAATTTCGCTTTGGGAGACTTTTCTTTCGCCTCTCTTTGGCTTCCTGCTTCCATCAGCCCGCTCGGTCTGCTTCTCCTGCTGACTACTCTTCGGCCTGTTCTATGTTCCTGGTCTCATTGTTTATTTTCTTTCTTTTGCTCTTCCTCCCTGCTCCTCCTTCTCCTGTTACTGATCTTCCTCCCTCTCCTTTTCCTTATCGTCTTCCTCCTCCTCCTCCTCCTCCTCCTCCTCATCATCATCATCATCATCATCATCATCATCATCATCATCCTCATCCTCATCCTCATCCTATCATCATTATCATTATCATCATTATCATCATTATCCTCCTCCTCCTCCTCCTCCTCCTCATCCTCCTCCACCTCATCCTCATCCTCATCATCCTTGTCCTCTTGTTCCTCCACCCTTTCTTCCTCCTTCTCCACGTCCTTCTCCTCCTCCTCTTGCTCCTCCTCCTCCTCCTCCTCCTCCTCCTCTTCCTCCTCTTCCTCCTTTTCCTCCTCCTCCTCCTCCTCCTCCTCCTCCTCTCCTATTCCTCCTACGCCCTCCTAGACTCCAGCTCATCACTTTCCTAACACTTGTTCCTCCTCCTTTTCGATTTCATACTCCTCCTCCCTATCCCCCTCCTCCTCTTCTTCCTTCTCCCCCTTCCTCCTCCTATTCTTTTCCTGCTACTACTACTGCTACTACTACTACTACTTCTTCTTCTTTTCCTCTTCTTCCTCTTCCTCCTTCTCTCCCTCCTTCTCTCCCTCCTCCTCTCCCTCCTCCTAACCTTCCTCTTCCTCCTCCCTTTCCTCCTCCACCCTTCTCCTCTTCTTCTTCTTCTTCTTCTTCTCTTTCTTCTTCTTCTTCTCTTTCTTCTTCTTCTTCTTCTTCTTCTTCTTCTTCTTCTTCTTCTTCTTCTTCTTCTCCTCCTCCTCCTCCTCCCTCCTCCTCCTTCTCTCCTTCCTCCTACTCCTCCTCCATCTCACCGT
>NC_051399.1:33674252-33676752 GCF_015228065.2 Penaeus monodon
ATGATTGATACACTCCCTGCCATCCTCTCCTTTCTTCAAAGCTCCTCCTTCTTATCCTTCACATTTTTATCCGTTTCCTCCCCCATTCCCTGTTTCCATCTCTTATACTCTTCTCTTACTCTTACCATATTCTCTCCTTCCCTCCTTCACTTGCTCTCCTCCGTCCCTCAGCCTCATCTTCTTCCCTCTTCTCGCTAATTCGCTCGCTCTTTCCTTCACTCTAACTCCTTTCCCTCCCTCCCTCCTTCACACTCTCCTCATTTCCTACTCTCCTCTTTGTCCTGCTTTCTAACGCACTCTCCTCCCTCCATCACATTCTTCTCTTTTCTTTGCCACATTCCCTCTCCTCACATTCTCATTCGCACTCTCCTCCCTTCCCTCCCTCCCTCACACTCTCCTCTCATTCTATCCCTCCTCCCTCCACACTCCTCTTCCATCCTCCCCTTTCCCCCCTCCCTCGCACCCTCCCCCTTCTCCCTTCCCTCCCTCCCCTCCCTCACTCACTTTCCCCCCTCCCTCGCACCCTCCCCTTACTCCCTTTCCTCCTCCCTCCCCTCCTTTCCCACCCTTCCCTTTCCCCCCTTCCTTCCCTTCCTTTCCCCCCTCCCATCCCTTTCCCCCTTCCTTCCCTCCCCTGCACTCCCCCTCCCTCCCCTCCCCTTCCCTCATTCGCACCCAAACCCCGAGAAGCACATATCCAAAGCGAGGTGACTGATACACTCCCATTACATCCAGCGCTTCCTCATGCATGTGGGTTCAGCCAGTGCCACGTATACAGCGTGCTATGAATGCCTGATATGTGAATCTCGGAATTATCTAGGGCGCGTTTTGGCACGAGGCGCATGATAAAAGGGAGAAAAGACGGAGAGAAGAAAAAGGAAGAGAGGGAATAAAGGAGAGGGAGAGACAGGAGTGAAAGGAATATAGCTGTCAGGTTACCTCAGCTGGAAAGACAGCGGGTGAAGTCGTATCTTCTAGATAACTGTCATCGTATTGTTTGATGTGTTTTGGTTTCTTGTGTATTTTGTGTTTTTTTCGCTCTCCCTTTTATTTTATTTATTTATTTTTCTAAAACAGAAAGAGAGAGAGAGAGAGAGAGAGGAGAGAGAGAGAGAGAGAGAGAGAGAGAGAGAGAGAGAGAGAGAGAGAGAGAGAGAGAGAGAAACCTACCTATCTAAGTGTTTCTATCTGTCTATCTATTTATTAGCTGATCTGTATATTTATTTACCTGACTGCCTATCTATATCTGTCTATCAATTTATCTGTCTGTCTGTCTATCTTTTTTTTTCTTTTTGTTTTTCTCCTTTTCTATCCGTCCATCTATCTGTCTACCTCCGCCCCCTTATATTTCCCTCCTCGGTACTCCAGAGAGATGGAATATGCATTTTGTAGCGAAGGAGGAAGAGGAGAGGCAGGGGTGAAGGGAAAAGCCACAGGTGGAGAGAGAAGTTAGGATCGTGTGTGTAGAGGGGGGCTGAGGGGGTAAGCAAGGGGGATGGAGGGGATTGTTTATTTTGAAGAAAACTTGGGAGTGGGTGAGCTCCTGGTCGTAATTGGCCGCTTGCTGAATACTTCACGGAATTACTGCGCTCAAAGTTTGCTCCACTAATAGTTAAGTGGTCCCTTTTTTTAATGGCGAGGAGGCTAATGGACATACGAAAGGGGTGAGGGGAGAAATTTTTCCCGTGCTTGAAAACGATTATGCTTGAATTATAGGTCTCGTTAACAGTGCCTGAGCGTGATAAAGTGTCACTTCAGCCCCTACACTGCGTGTCTTTCCATGCTAAACTACAATAAAGCTACAGAGCCTCTAATACAAAGGGTAACTGAGACCAACCAGAGGCATTCAAGTAAACTGCAATCGTAAATAAATTTGGAATATATTAATGCTTCTGAGTTGTATTTGTTAAAACGTCTTTCTTGTTCATTTCGCTGGTTCAGCTTGCCTTATCATAAATTGTAATACTAGTGTTGTTTTGCTACATATTCTGGAACATTGCTACCATATAGTAGAAAACTTTTTCTGGTATATGGTGACACAATTACCTCCGAAAATGCTATATTCACCTCAAAGATCAATAGTGATATCTCCTTTTGTCATAACCATACGCACACTCTCTCTCTCTCTCTCTTTTCTTCTCTTCTCTTCTCTTCTCTTATCTCTCTCTCTCTCTTTTCTCCTCTCCTCTCCCCTCCTCTCCTCTCCTCTCCTCTCCTTTCTTCTCGTCTCTTCTCTCTCTCTCTCTCTCTCACACACACACACACACACACACACACACACACACACACACACACACACACACACACACACACACAAGCACACACACACACATACACAAACACCCTAATACTTCCACGCACACAGACATACCCGTAATCGCACCTTTCACACTACTTCAGTATCCCCCTCCTTTCCCGTGTGGGTAATGCATATTGCGCCATGTATTATAGGCTTATTTATCATCGGCTATTCACATGAGCAATGGAGGTGCAGCGGAAG
>NC_051399.1:33686752-33689252 GCF_015228065.2 Penaeus monodon
AATGGAGTAAGGAGGAAGGAGCGAGAGGTAGAAGGGATGGAGGGGGTGGGGGGACGAGGAAGGAGGGGGGAGACGAGAGAGGGAGGCGAGGGAGAGAAGAGGAAGGAAACGAAGGTAGGAAGGAGGGGGGGGAGGACGAGGGAGAGGGGAGGGAGAGAAGTATGTTGTGTTTGTGTTGTGGGTGTATCAGAGACGTACATTCCCAGAACAGTTTATGTGTCCTGGAAAGTGAAAAGTGAAACGTGAAGAAATGACACTTGACGATGATTTTCGTCATCTGATTGGGGTTTGAAAAGTCATTGTTCCGGATTTGTCAGTAATTATTTTTAGTATTAAAGTTCAGAAGCAATTGCAACTGTTATTGTCAAAGTGTAAATATAGATTAATTTACTCATATCACAAAGTTAAAGATGTTAACAAAACATTGACTATGATTACCTTATAAGAATAATCTACACATATAACACATCGTGCAAAATAATACAGAACGACTTAGTGAAAAATGATACCATTCACACTAAACTCATTTAGCAACAAATCGTAATTTATTCACACTAAACTCATTTAGTAACATGCATAATAAATAGCTGAGATAATCTCCCAGTTATGTACGGTATTAAAATGGTAATGATCAGCATAACTATCAATGATCCGATTCATTTGCCAAAACGAAAAATAAAACGGGTTATACATGCTGCTGACAAACGGGCCACACACGTTTTGTGAATGCATATGTGTGTGTGTGTGTGTGTGTGTGTGTGTGTGTGTGTGTGTGTGTGTGTGTGTGTGTGTGTGTGTGTGTGTGTGTGTGTGTGTGTGTGTGTGTGTGTGTGTGTGTATGTGTGTGCGTGCGCGTGTGTATGTGTATCACTTGACACCTAAGTACACACCTCCAAGTTTAATTTCCTTTCACGGGCACAGTATATAATAATGAATCATGATAGTCACACGAAATACGCTATTCATTATCATTCATATTATTTATAAACCGCCATAACACCACAGCGACCAATGTAGCGAAGAAAACAGCGGGGGCGTTCAGAAAGAGGATCTAATGGAGATGTTAATTAAAATGCTAAATTAGCGAAGCAGGAAGGTTCTGGGGGGAAGGACTGGGGAGAGGGGCAGGGGAGGGGAGAGGAGGGGGTACACAGGGCTTAATGAATTGTGTGAAAGAATGTTGCGAGATAGTGACAAGGTGATAAATCGACGCTGCTAGAAGACGGAGGATGTAGAAAGTGATAAATAATGAGAAAGGGGAAGGAGGGTAGGAGGGAGGGAAGGAAGGAGGGAGGGAGGGAGGGAGGGAGGGAGGGAGAAGGGAGAAAGAAAGAGGCAACGAATGAATGAGTTAGTGAGTGAGAGGATGAGAGAAAGAGAGAAAGGGTGGTACAGAGAGAGAGAGAGAGAGAGAGAGAGAGAGAGAGAGAGAGAGAGAGAGAGAGAGAGAGAGAGAGAGAGGGGAGGAGAGGGAGAGAGAGGAGGAGAGGAGGAGAGGAGGAGGAGAGGAGAGAGAGAGAGAGAGAGAGAGAGAGAGAGAGAGAGAAAGAGAGTGAGAGGGTGACAAAGAGAGAGAAAAAAAGTACAGAAGAAAAAGCGAAGATACATCAAACAGGAGAATGAAAATAGAAAGAAAAAAATAATAATAACAACAAAAGCAACAAAAGAAATCCTCATTCCTCTTGACCTTTGACCCAACACTACTAAGAACGCCTCCTCCCCCCCCCCCCCGCGACACCCCACGGAGGCACCTCACCCTCAGGCAGAACCCGGCCTAACATCTTCAGTAGCACTCTGGCTCTGCCTTAATGAAGAGGGTCACTTTAATGAACGCATGGTGAGGGGGGTGAGGGTAATGGTTGGTAGGGGGAGGGGGTGGTTATGGTGAGGGGGGGTAGGGTAATGGTGGGTGTTGGGGGAGGGGTTGGGTAGGGTGAGGGGTGACGGTGGGAGTTAGAAAGAAGGCGAGGGGTGTGTGTGTGTGGGGGTGGGGGGGGGTAGTTGTAATGGGTTTTACAATTGTCAGAACTTTGGTCGTTGTTTTGCTTTATTTTCTTATCTATCAACATATTTTTTTATTTATCTATATTTTAACTTATTCACTTATTTATCAATGCATTTACTGATTCATTTTTATCTACCTATTTAATAAGTCACCTATTTATCAGTCCATTTATTTCTTCATTTGTTTATATATTCATTTATTTATTCATTTATTCATCTACTCATCTATTTGCTTATTTATTGTATGAAATGGCTCTTCGTAGAACAATAAATAATATAAAAGGGTTTCTCGCTGTATATTTACCGAGTCGTATATAATGCAGCATATTCGTTATTCCACGCCTTATTTACATTGAAAGACTTTACTATTCTGCACGAGATCATAACTACAATTCTAAATTAATTACGAAAACATCAAATTAATTCTTGCCGTTGCAGTGTTCATTGAACTAATAATGCATTAGTCTCTCGCCGTGATGTTAAAAAAGCTGTCAGA
>NC_051399.1:33694252-33696752 GCF_015228065.2 Penaeus monodon
CCTCCCACCCCTCTCCCTCCTTCCCTCCCACCCCTCTCCCTCCTTCCCTCCCACCCCTCTCCCTCCTTCTCTCCCACCCCTCTCCCGCCTTCCCTCCCACCCCTCTCCCTCCTTCCCTCCCACCTCTCTCCCTCCCTCACACCTCCTTCTCTCCCTCCACTCTCTCTCTCCATTCCATCTTTCTCCTTCTCATACCCGCCTCCCAACCAAGACCGCGCGGGTGCATCTTAATATCCACTTCAGGAAAACTTCACGTAAGTCACTCCCGAGACCGCAGATTTTTTTCTTTCTTTCTTTCTTTCTTCCCTTTTTTATGAAGTGAAGTGTCGTGCCAAGTAATTTCTTTTTCTAATGTCTCTAAAGCCTTCGGGCAATTTAATAAAAATAGGGAACAAGTAAACTCCGCTAATGGACTTCTGTCGGAACTATGATAATTCACCTTGAAACTGTTTTACGTTTTTTAAGGAGCAATTCTTACATATGTATAACTTGTGTATGAGTGAGTGTGTGTGTGTGTGTGTGTGTGTGTGTGTGTGTGTGTGTGTGTGTGTGTGTGTGTGTGTGTGTGTGTGTGTGTGTGTGTGTGTGTGTGTGTGAGAGAGAGAGAGAGAGAGAGAGAGAGAGAGAGAGAGAGAGAGAGAGAGAGAGAGAGAGAGAGAGAGAGAGAGAGAGGGGAGAGAGGAGGAGAGAGAGAGAAGAGAGAAGAGAGAGAGAGAGATGAGAGAGAGAGAGAGGAGATGAGAGAAAGAGAGTGTGTGTTGTGTGTGTGTGTGTGTGTGTTGTGGTGTGTGTGTGTGTTGTTTTTTGGTTGGTGCTGTGTTGTGTGTGTGTATGTGTATATATGTATGTGTGTATGTATGTGTATATGTTTGTATGTGTGTGTATGTTAATATATATATGTGCGTGCGCGCGTGTGTGTGTGTGTGTGTGTGTTTGTGCATATGTACATATATATATATATATATATATATATATATATATATACGTATGGGGAATGGCGAAGGCACGGTCACTGGAGTGTCAGTGGACATGGCAAGAAGGTGAGGGGGAGGGGGAGGGGGGAGAGCGAGGCCATCCCCGCCGCATCGCACGGGAGCCCCGCGTTCCTCTCACGATTATCACGACACATTCTTGGTTTCTCCTCATTAGCATACGAAGACGGCTGCCGTGGAAACTACACGACGGCGGCCGAGGAATGCGACCGTGGGGCGACATCCCTTAAGGAAGGATCCCCAACTCGCCGGTGCTCGAGGGAACTCACAGTCGCCCGCGATATTCACTCGGCGGGATGAGGGACCACCCAGCTGCTTCCCCCTTTTCCCCCTTTTTTCCTTTTTATTTATCTGACTTTTCTTCTTTTTTCTTTTTTATTGTTCTTCCTTATTTTTTTTTACCATCTCCCATTTCTTCACGAGTCGTCGCTGTCGTTACCCGTTTCCTCCTCGTTCAACGATTCCTGCCTTCTTTTCCCCCCTCCTCCTTTATTAACTCCTCTACCTCCTCCTACTTCATTTTCTTTCACTTCTTTTTTCATCTTCTCCTCCTATCCCTCCCTCTTCCCCTGCCCTGCCTTCCCCTCCCCTTCCCTCCTCCTACTCGTCCACCTTGCAACCCTCCCCCCCCCTCCCACCTGTTCGCCGATCCTCCGAAGCGAAGTGACGTCCGAGTCCCATCGCGCAGGAATTATACATGACGCGCTCGTGGCCGAGGAGTCGCAGCTGAATAGGGAATCAGATCCCCTCTCGTGATGCAAATACCTCTGAGGCTGAACTTTCGATAACGATTTTCACATATTCAGTGGCATCTCAGAAGGAGAAACAAGCTCTTTAAAGGGTTTGGGGATGGAGCTTCCCGGTCGTTAGGATACTTGTTGTCCAAACAGGAGAAAATACTTTACAGTCGGTCTGCAAGGATTCTCTCGGAGGCGCCCTCTCTGTTATGCGATTTTGCGGGTGCGAAAGTCGGTGGGAAGAGGATGCTCAAGACTAAATTTGCATGTAGAGGAAAATGCTCTTGGGAGAAGATTGGCCATCAGTATTCACGTCAATGTTTAATTCTTTCTTTGATGATCAAATGGTTTTATCAACCTTCCTTATTCAGGTGCGTGGGAATCCCCTCATAATCACTTGCATCCTGTACTAGGTGATAATGTAAAAGTCTTTTTCATATGGTGTGTGTGTGTGTGTGTGTGTGTGTGTGTGTGTGTGGTGTGTGTGTGTGTGTGTTTGTGTGTGTGTGTGTGTGTGTGTGTGTGATCCGGTTCTTTATATGATAACTGGGATTCGCATCATCAATACAGTCCAGATAAACCACTCCCGTGTCGTATTCCCGCAAAGGCGAGACCATTGATTGCCAAGTCATGACCGGCCGCTTGTACGTGCCTTGTGGTGTAGTTGTAAGAGAAGGAGAGCGGTCGGTGGCAGTAGCTGTTAAAGTAGATATGAAGAATGAATATTGCAGCGGAGTCGGAGAGGAGAAAAGCGCTAGAAAAGGGGAAGAA
>NC_051399.1:33701752-33706752 GCF_015228065.2 Penaeus monodon
GGGGGGGGGGGGTAAGGAGGGTGGAGGGAGGAAGGAAGGAGGGGGTGGATGGGAAGGAGGAGGGTGGAGGGAGGAACGAAGGAGGGGTGGGTGGATGGGAAGGAGGGATAGATGATAAGGGGAGTGGAATGGGAAGAGGTGGATGGTAAGGGGGAAAGATAGAGGAAAGGAGATAGGAGGGGGGGGGGGGAAGAAGGAAGAAACGGATAGGAAAGGGAGAAGAGGGAGATATGTTGAATTATAAGGACGAACGAAATAAGGGCTGTAGGAGGGGCAAGAAGAAGTAAAAGGAGAGAGAGAGGACGGAAGAGAGGAAGTGGGGGAAGGAGAGACGGAAGGAAGGAGAGGTTGTGGATAGAAGAGAAGTTTGATAAAGGAAAGGGAGGCTAAAACAGTAAAATTAAGGAGGAGCCTGAAGAACGCTAATCTTTCGAATCCTTTACGATTTCGGAAATAGCAACGCGGAGGGGGGGGAGACATAACCCACCGTACATAGCCATACCAACAGTAATTATACACGACATTAAATAATAGAAAATCATAACGACTGGGAAAAAATAATAATAATAATAATTACAGCTCGCAATTCCCCAGGCAATGCGTCGCTATTCTACGTGAGCGATTGTTTAATTCAACGATTGCCGGCCGATTACAATAAAACCATCAGCAATGATTAATAGGAAAGTTTCCGATACAAAATGACACTCATTCCAGGGCATTACTGGCCAATATAAAACACCGGCCAATGAAATTACTCGAGGGTCTGAAATTTCACATTAACCTTCAAAATTTTTACGTGTAGGTATCTCCGTGAAGAGACGTCCCTCTAGTATTTTTTCGTTTATTCTTTCGTGCTTAGTATCTCTTTTTTTTTGCAAAGGTTAATCTAATTGATTGTGATTGTAACAAGGCGATAATGCCGATCCCACTATACTGTTTCTTCTTATTTCAGTGTCATTATGATTGTCATTATCATTATCTTCCTCATAGCATCGTATCTTTTTGTTTTATAATCATCTTGAATATCACTGTTGCCATTATCGTTGACAGCATCATTACTGCTATTAGTAATATTTTATCAGTCTCATTAGCATCAGCATCATTATCAGCATCTCATTAGCATCAGCACCATGATTAACATCTAATTAGCATAGTAATTAGAATCTCATTAGCATCAGCATCACACTATTACCACCATCATTATCATCCACTTTTCATTCCTTCAGCTTTCTACCACTTTCTCTAGTGTCTTAAAACTTCAGATTACCAGAGACTCGTAAACACCATCATTGAAATAAAAATAAGCTTATTCAAAAAAAAAAAAAAAACTATCGCACCGAGAATGCAAATCAACCAATTAAACACGAAAAATATAACACCAGGACCTACAACGGCCATAAGAAATACTACCAAAGGCTAACGTGATTAGCGAAGTTGACATACTCTCGAGACAAGTCGGAAATCCTCCCCAGAATAACGACAGACTCAGGACACTATTACATCATTCATGCAGATGGTGATGTTATACGCATGTCATGAATACTGAGAAGCTTCGGTACATTCCTATATGTCTATTGGTCTATTTTTTTTCTGTGGTTATAGTTATGCCCCTTCATGAATATACCTGAACTTACCTTTCTCTCATGTTTGTCCCCTTTCGATTTCTTTTTTTCTTTCTTTTCTTCTCGTTCTCTCCGTTTCTCTTTCTCTTTCTCTTTCTCTTTCTTTTCTTTTCTCTTCTCTTCTCTTCTCTCTTCCATTTCCACTCTCCTTTCCCCTTGTCACTTTCCTAGATTTGTTTATTTATTTTCATATCATTCACCTTCTTTCTAGGAGACTGCCAACGCTATATCTATGTACCCTTTCACATATACGAGCACAAAACTCCAGCCATCATGTCTCTCTAAGGTTTTTCGACATTGCATGACATGAGTTCAAGAGTTTAAAGGAATCCTGTGAAAGTGCCAGGAAGGAGACAAAAAAGTGGGAAAAAGGAAGACACTATCAGGCTTTCGCATCCTTAGAGAAGAACCAGGGATCGTGACTGTAAAATGCGTCCTTATCGCCATTGCCAGCAACACCTGCTGCGGCTGCATCAGGAGGCATTAACTGAACTTTAACTTTTTTCCCTAATAAGTGGAAGGCATTTGCGTTGGAAGAAGAGTGAAACATTTAAACACAGGAGGGAATGTGGTGTATAATGATAACAATGTTAACGGTGAAGCAGATATTATATGATATGATATGATATATATATATATATATATATATATATATATATATATATATATATATATATATTAGACAAATGAAATGACGCGTCAAAATACTTCGGGCAAGAATGCAAGACAACCCTACATTGGACTTTGCAGTTTAAACAAGTATTTACACAAGTCATAAAAAAAAACTTGGTTAACGGTCATAGTGAATTGCCAGTGTAATTTCTGGTGCTATTACAATCTATTACAAGCTGGTTATAGCTGTAAACTTTCTTGAAATTATTTGCTAATTACCCTTACACATAATTACATTTCATTTATCATCACTATAATCGTCGTCATAGCAACTTTATCCTATCAGTTATTATTAGTTTCGTTATGGAACTATTACTGTAATAATCACCTAATTCTCTTATTAATACACCATTATCCTTACGGTTTGTATCACGTTCCACCCATTCTGATTTTCTTGAAAACTAAACGAGTGTATGTATCGTCAATATTACCATTCCCGTTGTGCATCACAGTCCATTTACAGGTACTGTTCTATTTACCACAATCCTTTGCTTACCACGTGTAAAGTAACAATTTAAAACCATTCTAAAGATATCATAGAATGCATGTTTGTCAAAGAGGCTATTGAATTATTTTGCAACAATACAGCGCCGTGTCGTGCTCCTGTGTCATTGCAAACACTGTGAAACTTAAACCAGTGCAAGTATGTGTCAGTTTCTATTTGGTAGTATCTTTATACTATTTCCCCATTACCCGCATTGTATTTATGAAGTTTATCCATCTTGGCAAATTATTCATGACATTGTTTATATCATTAATATACATTTTCCTAGTTAATTTATGGAACCCGATAATGATAATAATATGAATAATTCACAACTGCATTTCGTTTCGGAATTTTACATCCACGTGAATAAGTATGAAGTAGTTACCAGCCCAAATCCTCCTCTCACGACCGGCACGGGGGACGCTGCAGGCCTGAGATACATCTCCCTTGGTCCATAAACTGATTTTTTTTTTTCTTTCTAGGCCCACGATTTTATCACCCTCTCTTCCAATTCCTTTTACAAGTATCCCTCAGGGGCAGATCGGTGCAACGCTGAAACCCTGTCAGCAAAATAAAAATAAAATCCCGTTGTGTTACTGGTAGGTTTTAAGATCGCTGACGGCTTTCGTCTTTTAACAGGCGTGTCGTCGGTTTGACAGCGGGTTCTAAATGTGTGTTGGTTCTGTATGTCTGCATTTAATAGCCGAAAAAATACAATGGTGTGGCTGTAGTACCCTTCTTTTAACCCGTTCGACTCCAAGTCCTTGCTATTTATAAACGCTTTATACTATTACACACTGATACTGGTGAAAAGGTGTCGAGGGTGGGAAGACTGACGACGACAGGGCAAAGAATTACGACGGCAACTCCTCTGGATATGGCAACAAATAGCATGGCAAAGTGGTAGCAGTCACCGGAGACAGATTGTGCTTTGCTGTAACGCTATTCTCGATTCAGTACACGGAACCCTTGTTTGGTTTATTGACCACAGAGAATATTGTTTTGCCTGTTATTTTTTCTTACTTTTCCCTTCTTTTATGGTCGTTTAATTTTCTATCTATTTGTTGTTGTTTTTTGTATATGCGTGTGTTTGTTGATTATTCTAGTAGGCCTCCATATCCATTTTCATTTCTATAGATCAATGTCCACCTTTTAAAGATTCTATACAATGCAATATGGATTTCCATAGCATATGACGTTTTAAAAGTCTGCCTCAAACGCTGACCTGAATATATGACGGCAATAGAACGTTCCAGTAATCTATTACACATTCACAATGGATCCGCATGGAAAAGGCAAATGCACTGGGACGATGCATTGCGCCACATTTCCATTCGATTGTACTGGAACACATGCATGTACATGCGAACACACACGCGCGCGCGTATGTGTGCACGTGCAATTATGCAGTCATACAATCATGTATAGAAATAATTAATAACAGGTATGCATACTCGTGAGACCAAGTAATAGAGGTAGGATATACATCACTTATTAGATCAGGGTGTTGCCTGCGGTTCAATACATCTAGCTGAGGGCTGCTTTCATGAAACATACTACTGCATTCCTTGAAAATAGAGATATGATATTCATTCCTAGGTGATAATTAGTACCGAATACAGGGATCATGCAACGAGAAAAAAATCACTGTATGTTCACGTTCACACAGTACAATTCCTCTCCTTTCCTTTACTCACTTTCCCTTTCACTGTGAATGGCTCCTTATAAGTGCGGCTCCGTAATTGTGGTTTATATTGGTCCAGAGACGTTCTCCGTATGGCTAGGCGTCATGCAATCGATCGTAGGTGAGTGGCTGGTTCCCGACGCATTCCCGAAGTAGGTGTGTTGGTGTTTTATGACTTCCAATTGTCGTTACGTGAGAGCTATCGAAAAGCACATATGGAAAAACTAATTTCCTGGTGAAGAGATATTTCAAGAACGGTTTTTGATTTTCTTTTTTTTTTCTCTCTCTCTCTCAAAAGTAAGTAAAACTGAGTAAGTGGGTAGCTGAGTTGTGTCCTCTGAGTGGAAGCAGCAGGTGAGAATGTTAGTCCAGGTAAAGTCTCACTCTGCCATTTCCTCGTGTCCCGGCTGAGGGTCTGCACTCACACTCCACACTGCACCAATATCCGCTGCAAAGGACTCGACTCATAGGAAGTGACAGGTCTTGGAACAAGGGGGACCTATATTCAATTATTCTGAGTTTAATGACGTGCAGT
>NC_051399.1:33714252-33716756 GCF_015228065.2 Penaeus monodon
CAACGCGCGATTAAAATGCATTTATTATAGACAACATGTGATGGAAAACCTGTCTGTCCAGGTGGATCACGGGAGCCAAAATCAATCACGCAAATGTTGGCCTGGATAACACAGACCCATTATCACAGAATAAATCATGTGTTTTGTTCGTGCAATTTACGTCGCCGTCACACTGAGGTCCTGTTTGGTTTCAATTAACTTTTTTTGTCTCACTTTTTTTGTCTTCTTTTTCTCCACTTCTTCTTCGTTATTTTCTTATGTTTGTGATTTTTTTTCCAGATAGTCAAATGAGATACATACCTTGGGGGAAAAAGGGGACTCTGAGGTTTCAAAAAAATTTGCTGAATATTGAAAAAACTTTTTTTCTGTTTTTTTTTTTTTTTTTTTTTTTTTCTTTTTTTTTTCTTTTCTTTTCTTTTTTCCTTCTCTTCTCTTCTTTTTTTCTTTTTTCTACTATCTACTGTTTTCTCCTATCTTCTCTCTCCTTCTCTTCTCTCTATTTCTATTTCTAACTCTATTTTTTATCTTATCTTTTCTCTTCTCTCTTTTTTTCTTCTTTTCTTTTCCTCTCTTTCTCTTTTTCTTCTCCTCTCTTTTTTTTTCCTTCTCTCTCTCCTCTCTCTCCTCTCTCTCCTCTCTCTCTCTCTCTCTCCCTCTCTCTCTCCTCTCTCTCTCCCTCTCCCCTTCCCTCTCCCTCTCTCTCTCTCCTCTCTCCTCTCTCCCTCTCTCTCTCCCCCTCTCCCTCTCCCTCTCCCTCCTACTCCTACTCCTATCCTACTCCTACTCCCACTCCACTCCCTTTCCTCTTCCTCTTTCTTCTACTCCCACTCCCACTCCAACTCCCTTTCCTCTTCCTCTTTCTTTCTACTCGTCCTTCCTTCTCTCTATTCTATTCTATCCTATCTTTTCTTCTTAAAATCTTATCCTTTCTCTTCTCTTCCTTCTTCTTCTCTCTCTCGTTCTCTCTTTCTCTCTCTCTCTCTCTTCCCCTCTTTTCTCTCTCCTCTCTCTCTCTCCTCTCTCCTCTCTCTCTCTCTCTCTCTCCTCTCTCTCTCTCCCTCTCTCTCTCTCTCCCTCCCCTCTTCTCTCTCCCTCTCTCTCTCTTTCCCTCTTTTCTCTCTTTCCCTCTCTCTCTCTTTCCTCCTCTCTCTCTCTTTCCCTCTCTCTCTCTTTTCTTTCCCCCCCTCTCTCTCTCTTTTTTCCCCCCTCTCTCTCTCTCTTTCCCCCCCCCCCCTCTCTCTCTCTTCCACTCCCTCTCTGTCTCTCTTCCCTTCCCCCTCTCTCTCTCTCTCTCTTTTCTCTCCCCTTCTCTCCTCTCACTCTCCTCTCACTCTCCCACTCTCCTCTCCCTCTCTCTGTCTCCCTCTCTCTCCCTCCCTCTCTCTCTCTCCCTCTCTCTCTCTCCCTCTCTCCCTCTCATTCTCTCCCTCTCACTCTCCCCCCCCCTTCTCCCTCTCCCTCCCCTCACCTCCCCCTTTCACTCTCCTCTCACTCTCTCACTCTCACTCTCCACCTCTCCTCTCTTTTCCCTCTCTCTCCCCTCTTTCCTTCTCACTCTCTCTTTCCCTCTCCCCTCTCGTTCCCTCTCTCTCTCTTTCCCCCCTTCTCCCCTTCTCCCTCCCCTTCCCCCCCTCCCTCTCTCTCTATCTTCCTTTTTCTCTCCTCTCTCTCTAACTCTCTCTCCTCTTTCTCTCCTCTCTCTCTCTCTATTTTCTATCTCTCTTCTCCCATCTCATCTCTATCTTCTCTTTCTATCTCTCTCTTCTCCATCCTTCTCTCTCTCTCTCTCTCTCTTCTCCTCTTTTCTCTCTCTCTTCTTTCTCCTCTCTCTCTTCCTTCTCCTCTCTCTCTCTCTCTCCCTCTCTCTCTCTCTCTCTTTCTCCATCTCTCTCTCTCTCTCTCTCTCTCCTCTCTCTCTCTCTCTCTTTCTCCATCTCTCTCTCTCTCTCAATTTCTCATCATCTGCTCTCTCTCTCTCCCCCTCTTCTCTCTCTCTCCATCTTCTCTTCTCTCCTCTTTTCTTCCTTCTCTCTCTTTCTCTCTCTCTCTCTTCTCTCTTTCTCCTCTCTCTTTTTTTTCTCTCTTCTCCCCTCTTCTTCCCCTTTCTCTCTCTTCCTCTCTCTCCTCTCTCTTTCTTCTCTCTCTTTTCTTCTTCTCTTTCTCTCTCTCTTTCTTCTTCCCCCTCTCTCTCCTTTTTCTTTCTTTCTTCCTCTCTCTTCTTCTTCTTTCTTTCTCTCTCCATCTCTTCTCTCTCTCTCTCTTTTTTTCTTCTCTTTTCTTCTCCCCCCTTTTTTTTTCTCCCCCCTTTTTTTTTCTCCCCCCCTTTTTTTTTTCCCCCTTTTTTTTCTCCCCCCTTTTCTTCCCCTTTTCTTTCTTTCTTTTCCCCTTTTTTTTCTCCCCCTCTTTCTTTCTCTCTCCTTTTTCTTTCTCCCCCCTCTTTCTTTCCCCCCTCTCCTTTTTTCCCCTTTTTTTCCCCTCTTTCCCTCCTTCTTTTTTTCCTTCCC
>NC_051399.1:33731630-33734130 GCF_015228065.2 Penaeus monodon
ACTCAATCAAATTGAATAATAATAGCTGCTCTTTCCTATGCATGCGAACGATACTGTGCATGATAGAAAGATGTTTTCAGCAAATGTCGTAACGTTCAGTGAGCCGTGAAAAGCGAGAGACGGGTCTGGTATACATCACATGGCATTTATGACTGACAAGTGGATATTGCCTCACTTGGGCATATAACTGGCTAGCGCCGTCGAGTGTAAGAATTTGGATGATTTTGAAAGAGATTTGAAACCATGTAAGATGATGATAATGATATTGATAATAAATGAGTAATGATAAATAACACGTTGCACTTTAAAAGTTCTATTTCACATATATATATATATATATATATATATATATATATATATATATATATATATATATATATATATAATTGTACTATCTTGATATATTTTTAGAAAGTTAAGCCAGTCTCTCAGGATCAGTTTAAGCAGTCAACAAGCACAAGCGACTGCCTTCGAGCTTCTTTACGCTTCCTCCCGCTACGGCCCTCCGTCTCCCTCCCCCCCCCCCAACTCCCCCCTTCCCTTCTTCTTTCCCCTGCCCTTGCCTTCTACTTTTTCCCTTTCCTTTTCCCCCTCTTTCGTCTTGTTTCTTCTCTCCTTCTCTTTCTTTTTATTCCTTTGTCTTTCCTTTATTCTCTCTTCTCTGTTCTTCTCTTTATTTTTCCTTCCTTTCCGCCTCACCTTCCTCTCCTCCCCTCCTGTCTTTCTCTTTCCCATTCCCCTTCTCCTCTTATCCTCTATCCACCCCTCAGCTTCCCTGCCGCCCCTTTCCTTAATCCCTTTTCCCCTTCCCCTTTCCATCTACCCCCTCCTCCCCTCTCCCACTCCCACTCCCCATCTCTCCTCTCCCCCTCCCCTCCCCTTTACCCCTACCTCCCCCTCCCCTCCCCTTTACCCCCTACCTCCCCATCCCCTCCCCTCCTCTTTACCCCCTCCCCATCCCTCCCCTCCCCTCCCCTTTCCCCTCCCCTCCCCTCCACTCCCCTCCCCTCCCCTCCCCTCCCCATCCCTCAGCCGGCCTGGAAATCCTACACCTTCTCCCGACCGAACTTGGCGCCGCCTTTGACGTCCGAAGGATCAAAAGGAAAGCGCCTATCCTAGCTCTAGGGCAGGGGAGGGGGGGAGGAGGCGAGGGGGGAGGGGGAAGAGGGGGTAATCAAGAGGTCGTACCCCCAACTGGTGCCTTTATGGGGGGGGGGGACTGGCGGAGGATCGGTAGGGGGTTTGTTTAGGCACTGAAGTGACCCTCACGTTGGTGCTTCCTTTCTTTGTTTCGTCTTCGGGCTTTCACGCTCCTTCGTTCTTTCTTTCTCTTTCTCTTCCTCTTTCCTCTCTCTCTCTCTCTCTACCTATCTATATCTATCTATCTATTATCTCTATCTCTCTTTCTCTTTCTCTTCTCTCTCTCTCTCTCTCTCTCTCTCTCTCTCTCTCTCTCTCTCTCTCTCTCTCTCTCTCTCTCTCTCTCTCTCTCTCTCTCTCTCTCTCTCTCTCTCTCTCTCTCTCTCTCTCTATATTATATATATATATATATATATATATATAATATATATATATATATATATATATATATCACTCTTTCTCTTACTGTCCCCTCTCCTCCCTCTCCCTCCTAATCTGAAAATATTTATTCGTTTATTTATTTCCAGTATACAATTTCCTCTTGCAGTCATCACGTATCTTCATCTGAGCATATATGTATCTTTAACCCTCTAAGACAACTCATTTATACACATTACGTGCCTACATATCTACCTATTCTATCTTTTTATATGTATCTTTATCCAATTTACTTTTATCTATGTATCTATAAGCAATATGTTTTTATTTATCTATTTACATCTATCTATCACACGCAGGTATTTATTGATTGCGGAAATGGATATGCACTGATCTCCATGATCATGAAAGTGCTCTAGGGAATTTACTTATTTATATATTTATCTCTTATATCAAGGTCAGCAGTTTTCTGTAAGCTCTGCGGATTACGTATGCTATCAAATATTACACATGTGTTATGTTTTTTGTTGTATACAATCCAAGGTTTCTGAATGTTTTACACACGAAAGGAGGACATTTGCTCTGAATACAAATGCATGTAGTAAAATGTGTATTTGGCAATATGTATTATTAGAATATAATATTACTAAGAAAAAAATATTCACATTCTAGGATTTTAGTCCTTTGCATAGAATGTTCCTCATTAAAACAAGTAAAGAAAAACGGCTGTTCCAAATCCTCATGAAATAGATAAATAAATGAATAAATAAATAAAAGAATTTTACTGCCAGTCACCAATTTTTTTGCGTTTCAATCAAAGACCTCCTTGCAACAGTTAGCGTTTTTGGTCGGCATGATATAACCAGTCATTGAACAATAGTTTATGGAATTTTGACTTTCTCCCATTCATAGGCTTCGTGTGCCAGAAGCTGGTTATATAACAATGCATAGTGGGCTTATGAGATTTCACCATGTAATCACA
>NC_051399.1:33746630-33760951 GCF_015228065.2 Penaeus monodon
TTCTATATTTGTTTGTACCTGAAGCATGTCAGGCAAAATTTTCCTTTCTTCTGATCTGTTTTTTTGACCATGCACTACCTCAAGCCTACTACCTCCTCCTGACTCAAGCTGAGATGCTCTGTTCTTGAAAGTGCTCTGCTTGTTGGACTGTTGCACTAAATCCATCCTGAGTGTTACTGTGTTCTATTAAAAAAGGAGGTAATTCTGAGGATGTGGTCCATTGACACAATGGGTATTGTCATTTCTTGCTCTGCTGAAGTTCCCTCATCCAATGTTACAATAACTGCTGAGTCTGTTATGATCTGAGATGCTATCCCAGATGGCCCAGGAGTTGGTTCTGTAACATCTAAAAAATACAAATCTATTTCAATTTTTATAATATACATATCTTGAGTCAAAGACACTGCATGTATCATACTCCTAAACCAACATTCAACTAATTATATAAAAATAAGAATAAAATATATATCAGCATATAAATAATTTTACCATTTCTTGTATTATAATGTGTTGCTGCTTAATATTAAAAAGAATCAAATATTACTAAATTTCAAAATATAACCATATCACAAAAAGGGAATAGATTATGTATCCCCCTCTTAATTTAAAATATCTTAATTACCATCAACTTCTGTCTCATTTTCATAAACCCCCTAGTAAGCCAGTAATAGCAACAGGCTCAATCAGTGTCAGCATAGCTTCTTCAACAGGACTGTAGTTTGTCAGAACTGCTGGGCCACCACCTGGAAACCAAGAACAAATGGTTAATAAATAAAATAAAATATAGAGATAATGAACTGACATTGATAACTTTTTTTCTGATTTTGTTAATATTCTCACATCCCATACCCATCTTATTTTCATTATAGACAGTAATATTAATTCAGGTAATTACCTGCAATATAAACTGTCTTCTAAAATTAATTTTAAACTAAAAAAAATAAAAAAATAAAAAAATAAATAAAACAACCGGGCCTTCATGATTCAAATGGTATAATGACCTTAATGACCAGTGTTAAACCCAGTCAAAAAATAAATATCTTAATTATTAAACATTCATGATGTTAATTGAAGAAATTACTTTTACTTAAATATTAAACACTAATAAGAATATGAAGCAAATTAGATCCTACATGTAATACTGTTATTATTTACAACTTGACGAGTCGTATTTATTTATTTTATTTACTTCAAAAAATCCCTGCATTAGACTACATTTGTGGAGGATGTTTATAAGGTGAAAATTGTTCTTACAATTGCACATTTTTCAGGAAATAACTTATTCTTAAAATCAATACACACTCAGAAATGAAATAATACCAAACAAATAAGGTTATGCATTTAATATTACCATTCTTTAAGTTATATTGTTGGCCTTTGTTTAATCCCTCAAAGTTCTAGAATTCTTTGAATAAGAGAACTGATATATAGGTAATTACTAAACTATTTCTACATTCTATTTTCTTTATGACATTATGTTTTGTCTCCATATTGTGTTATGTGTCAGTGAGTGTACTATCATATTCAGCACTTGATATTACCCTCACATTATTTTGAGTTACTGTGTCATGGATATTAAATAATAAAAAAATAAATTTGATACTCACTCCTACTTCAACTATTCTGTGACAAGAATATCTAGTTTTATATGACATGTACTAGATTTCCTTTACTCTGATGATAAAGATAAGGTTTCAAGCACTTGTGAGCAATTTCAACAGCTAATGTTGAGGGTACCTAGAGAATTTCCAGAACAAAATTTACTTTTGAAATCTTACCTGTTCCTCCCGTGTTTTTTTTTTTTTTTTTTTTTTTTTGGTAAAAGTTACCGAGAGTGACGCACTGAGATAGAGAAAAATGGACATTGCCATCTTGTAGAGCATAAAAAATAGACTAGAAAACAATATAAATAAATCTGCAGCGGACTCATGTTTCCCGGAAAATGAGGGAAATAGGCTCTGCATGTCACCGTTCAGAGACTAAGTCCACAACACCCTCAAAATGGCAGAGTCCATAATTTCTCGTTTTCTATTGCTCCATTTCTTTCATTTTCTATAAATCCATTTTCTATAAGGATCGCGTTTTCCTTTGACCATAGGTCTCGCGTTTTCTGTTGACAACCATGGAAATCATTTCCGATTTGTTATTTATTTCCATCATTATTTTATATTATTTCTAACAACATTTCCTTTACTTTTTTATGAAAATACATATATTTGGTTGCTCTCTCAATTGTAAGGTAAGGTAAGGTAAGTCCGATATGCGAAGCTTAGCCTCGCCCGGGCTATGAGGGGAGCCCGGCCTGTGTCGACTAATGCCGACTCGCTCACGTGTGTCAGCTGGTGCTGACTCGGCTGAACCTAGTCCTTACCCGCCGTGGTGCCCAGCCACAGCAGTAACCTCCGGGCGACAATTGCAACTTCTCGCGCCTGGGCGGGGCGCGAACCGCCGACCCCTAGGATGAGAGACCGACACGTTACCAGTGTACTAGCCCGGAGGCTTGACTCAATTGTAGTTGCGGTTTTATGTAGGTTTTCCTTATCATTTCTATTATCAGATTCTTAATTATTTAACAATACTACTGCTTGTTTACCGTAATTGCCTCATATATCGGAACAATACACTCGCGGTCGCTTGCTCACTCACTCTCACTTAAGCCGGTGACATGGCAGCAGGAAGCTCTAACTTTTGTCGTCAGTGTGACATGGGGTATGTTCTTTTATATATTAGAGTAATTTGTAATTGTATTGCGTATATTTTATTTGCTCATATCATTACAATTTTACTGATAAATGTTTTTTATGGTAGGTACGGGCAATTTTGGCAGCAATACGGCGGCCACGCCGACCTCTTGCTCGATCTGTGCCGGTCGCACAAATTAATTAATCCAGCTTTATCTTGTCCAAAGTGCGGTCAAGAATGCCGCATTACTAATGAACATTATTTTCGGTGCGACAAATCAAAGAAAGTAAATAATAGAACAGTTAGATGCAATTTCAAAAAATCACTTTTTAAGAACACCTGGTTTGATAACAGTAAGCTCGATTTTGAGACTAACTTAAAATTCGTTAACTTGTATGTAAGAGAGGCCTTTTCCTACGAATCTGCACGGAGCGACTTTCAGTTTCCAAACAAGACTATTTGTGATTGGGCAAGCTTCTGTCGGGAGGTTTTAATTTCTTGGTGTTTAGATAATGAGTCAGACCAGATAGGAGGGCCAGGGGAAATTGTTGAAATTGATGAAAGTAAATTTGGTAAAAGAAAATATAACGTTGGTCGACTCATAGAAGGTCAGTGGGTTTTTGGAGGAGTATGCCGCAAAAGTAGGAAATTCTTCTTCGTACCTGTGCAGACGCGTGACTCTCTTACTTTGCTTAAAGTCATTAAAGAGCGTATCCACCCAGGACAACGGTCATTAGTGATTGTTGGAAGGCATACAACTGTCTTGAAACAGAGGGCTATCAACATTTAACTGTGAATCATTCATACAATTTTGTTGACCCTGACACTAAGGCGCACACCAATACGATCGAGCGGAAATGGAGGGATGCAAAAGCCAAAGTGCCCCGCTTCGGCAGGAGGAGGTACCACTTTATTGGGTATTTGGCTAGGGCCATCTTTATGATGGCCCACCCCGAAGAAAATAAAAGATTACATCAGTTCCTCCTCGCCGCTGCTCGTCTGTACCCCCCACACTGACGGTATGTGGCAATAATTTTTTGTAACGAAATAGATGTCCTTTTAGGCGTATATATTACCACAGGGGGTCCAGGGGGCAGAGCCCCCTGGCTAGGGAATATATATATCGTAGTGTATAAATCCCACAGGGTTAAGGTTAGGTTGGTTTATTGGTTAGGACGCATTGTACGATTACCACAGGGGATGTGAATTATGTGAAATCCCGTAGATTTTCCTTTGCCGACCGACGGGTTTTATTCGCGTAGACTTTTTCGAAAACTGGCGCGTAGGTCCGTAGACTTTCAATGGTAGCGGGAACGTCCGTAGAGTTTCCTTGGCCGATTTTAACCGTATTTTTGTGCTTGTTTACTTCGTTCGTCGGACAATGTTTGGCTCGGGTTTTCGAAAAATCGACTTTTTAACGTTTCATAAATCACTTTCTTCGATTTCTGCAGCTTCCTATGGGCACCCAGTGCTATCCATTATCCCCCCCCCCCTTCAACCCCCGATTCCCCACGCATCCCCCAAGATCGTTGGCTGGAGGAAAGATATAAAAAATCCGATTTTGGAACTTAGTCTCTGAGGGGGTGCGTCGCTCTCGGTAACATTTACCTTTTTTTTTCTATCTCTCTTGTGCTGCCTTTTCCTTCACGGCTGCTCTTAGGTTTGTGAACTTCCTACGCACTTCATTCACATTCCTCTGTACGCGAGCGACAAGATTCACCTCCGTAGCTACATTCTCCCAGGCGTTATTTTTCACTTGTTCAGTTATTCTGTTGTCTAATTTATCTAGAACCACATTCTTCTTCGTTGCCACAGGTTCTATGAGAGCCAACATATCTTCATCTGAGAAATTTGGTCTTCTTTTCTTTTGAGTTGGACCTTCGGTGGCATTGTTTACCTTTGGTGTAGCCCAGCGATAAAACAGCTGAGATTTGTGGCTTTCTATTGGCTGTTACGTCTACGAGGCTGACTGCTGATTGGTCATCCAGCTACCGATCTGCCCTCTCTTGGCAGCTTTGGGGATTAACTTACAATGTTGACATTAGCCTTACAAAGTGCTTATTACATTGTAACTTTTTTTTGAGTATGGGTCACTTACAATATAGTAAGGAGTCCGTAAGGTACAATGTTGTAAGGCGGTTACAACGTCCTCGACCTTGTAACTTACGGGTTGTTTTGAGTATCCGGCCCCTGATGGGCAGGGTCGTCCATAGGGAGGCGAGCTAGGTGGCCATATAGCCTGAGTTGGCGATCCCAGATTATGCAAGTAACAGGTCCCATGCCAGTCTCACGGTGTAACCGCTGGTTGGACACGTGGTCCTGCCAACTGCACCCCAAAAGAAGAGACTTGTTACAAAAGGCATCAAAACGAGACTCTGAGGCACTAGATGGCGTCCAGGTTTCGCTTCCATAAAGCAAAAGTGGCAGTATCAAGGCCTTGAAGACACGTAGCTTGGTCCTTCTGCATGGCTCCTGTTGCCAGACCAATCCGTCTACTAACTTCTTGGTCTGACAGCCCAGAGATATGGGATACGCTACCAAGGTATGCAGAGCTCTCTGTGACAACGTCCTCACCGTAAGCATGGATCGACTGAACAGGTTCCCCTAACAGGCCTCCAAAGTCCTGAACCTTGGTCCTCCCTTCATTGCTAAATGCACCAAGAGCCGCCAACAGGGACTCAGATAGGATAGCAACATCATCGGCAAAGTCAAGGTCTACGGTGTTTGTGTAAATGTTAAAATAGCTCGAAGTATTGAGATTTCCACTATTTTCTCACCAATTCTTTACTTCCTTTGTCATTTCATATTACAATAATGCAGTAATACCAGGAGAATGTTCATATGAGGAAAATAAGAATGTTAATATTTATGAATATAAGTCTCTGGGCATGATGTGAAAACAAAGAACGATAAATCTAAAAATGAAAATGTCAACATATATTATCACATCTTATAGACTGACAAGGTGTGAAAAATTAGTTAAGTAATTCACTAATTACCTGTCTTCTGCCCCCCCCCCCTCTCTCTCTCTATCTATCTATCTATCTATCTATCTCTTCACTCAGACAAAGATACAAGAAATGCATCGTTTCAATATATAATTAATTACTAAATAATGATCGGCGCGATGGAGGCATGGTTAGCGTTGTGGCCTAGATCTTAAGACCCGCGTTCGAGACTGGCCCATGCCAAGTATGGAATCACACGTAGGTCCATTTTTCATTTTCTCGTATAAACAATTCTGACAAAGATAATAATAAAATCATCATGGTAGTTCATATTATCAAATTTATTATGTGTAGATCCCGACAGATGAGAAGCCATTTGGCAATGACGCTTGTATCGCGAACACACTATTAGTAAGAACTTCAATGTTTCAATCTAATTCAATCATTCCTACTGCCATTGAGTAAATTTTTAAATGAAATATATCTAGTGGACAACGAGAGCCGAAATAGAGATTGATATACGGAAGTAGATAGATAAATAATCGGGAAAAGAATGAAATATTGTGTGTGTTCGCCATTCAATATGCATTTACACACGCACAAAAGATGCAAACTAAAGGTACTACTGTACAGGGGCGTCATTTCAGTCTATTCTAAGGGGGGGGGGGGGGGTTGCGTGAGAAGCGAACAAAAAATGAGCTTTACTACGGGCATTTCTAAACTATCAATCAATCAATAACGGTATGCTCATGTTTGAGCAGCCGTGGACCTCTCCACCATCCTTCGCCACTAAACTCGATCTTACGCTTTTCTTTCCACTTATACCATCGACAGCCCGCAAATATCTTTGATATTGTCGCTCAGTCTCGTTTTCGGTTTGCCTCTTCCTCTGTTTCCCATCTCCATCCCTGTCAGCAAGTTTTTCTCAATACTTTTACTTCTCATTACATGACCAATAAACTTTAATTTCCTCTTGTTCAAGATGTCCAACAGTCGGTCTTTACAATTTATCTTTCTCAGCACTTCATCATTCGTCTTCTTCTCTGTCCAGCTAATACGCAGTACTCGTCTGTAACACCACATTTCAAAACTATTGATCTTTTTCTTGTCTATCTACTTCAACACCCAACACTCAGAACCATATGATGAAATTTGGGAAAACTAATGAGTTCAATAACCTCAGCTTTGTCCGTAAGGTAATGCTTCGGTCTTTCCAGATGTTATTGAGAGCAATTGTGGCGCTTTTGGCAATGGTAATTCTTCTTTTTATCTCCGGTGAATCATCATATGTATTAGTTAAAACAGCTCCAAGATAAGTGAACTCTTTCACATTTTCCACAATCATTCCATTGATTGTAACATGTTCATCATTGTTCATTGCCGGTTATCTTTGAATCTTCATGATCTTAGTTTCTTGGCATTAAGAAACAAGCCAGCCTTTTCGCTTGCTTCTCTAACTTTATCTAGTAGTTGTTGTAGTTCAGTGATACTGCTGGCAATCAAAACTATATCATCGGCGTACCTCAGATTTGATATTTTGCATCCTCCAACATCCACAGTTCCTTCAAAATTCTCTAGAGCACCTCTCATAATTGTTTCAGAATATATATTAAAGAGGTGCGGAGACAGAATGCAACCCTGTCGTACTCCTTGTTTGACTTCGAACCATTCTGTTAACCCATAAGTGGTTCTTACAGCTGCTTGTTGTTGGTCATACAAGGCTTTTATTAATTGGATGATGTGTTTTGGAAACTTCATATCGTACATGTTATTCCAGAGGATATCGTGATCAACAGTATCAAAAAGCTTTCACATAATCGATGAAACACAGGTATAGGTCTTTTGATGTTCTCTGTTTTTCTCTATGATCAATTTTAAATTTAGAATCTGGTTTCTGGTACCTTTTCCAGGGCGAAAACCCGCTTGTTCGTCTGCAATTTCCTCTCTTAACTTCAACTTCATTCTTTCAGCAATAATTTTCAACAAAATTTTGCTGCTGTGACTTATTAAGGCAATTGTCCTATTATTGTTGCATTGGAGTGCGTCACCTATTTTTGTACAGAGTTTGTAGAAGAAGTATTCAACACTTTCGCCAGCATTCTTAATTAGTTTTGCTGTTATTTCATCTATTCCGGGGCTCTTGTTATTCTTTACTTCTTTTATGGCTTTTATAACTTCGTCCAGCAGTGGCGGTGGTTCATCCTCGCTGTCATTGAGTCTAATTAATGTTGTTGTTAGATTTTTATTCTTTTTGTATAAGTTGGAACAATATTGATTCCATCAATCTTTGACTTCTTTTCCATCACATAAAACAAGTCCATCTTCAGTTTTGATAGCGTCCATTGTAGGTTTAAATTTTCGTGTGATGTTTCGTACTCCTTGGTAGAGTTCTTTAGTTGTCTTATTGATAGAACAGTTTTCAATTCTCTGGCAATGTTCATTTAAATATTTTTCCTTATCTTGTCGCAATAATCTTTGAATTTTTGTATTTTGTTTTTTGTAAATTACTTTTTCAACTGGATTATTGATACCTTTTTATTTTAGGCATCTTCTTGTTTCAATTTCACTTAGTGTTTTTTTCAGATATCCAGGGGGAATTTGTCTTTTTCTTTTTGGCGATAGTTTCTTAAGCAGTGCTCAGCAAGAGTTCTTTTCCTTCTTCCCACAACTCATTTGGTGTTTTATCATCTTCACATTGATTGAGTATTTCAAATTTGTTTGACACTGCAATTCTGTAATTGTTATCAAGAGTTTTGTAGTCGAGCTTTAGAGGTGGTGTTGGACGCTCCATCTTTTTGAGTCTTATTTTAAAGTCGATAGTTAGTAGTTGGTGGTCACTGTTGCAGTCGGCACCAGGTCTTGTTTTGGATTTTTTTATGCAACTCTTCCATTTTTGGTTCAGCACAATGTAGTCAATTTGGTTGCGTGTTCTTTTGTCTGGTGAAAACCACGTGTACAAGTGTCTTGGGTGGTGTTGGAACAATGTATTGGCTATAACTAAATTATTTGTACTACAGAATTCAATAAAATCTTTACCTCTTTCATTTATATCTCCAAGGCCGAATTTTCCACAGGTGTAATTTTTTAGATTATTTTTTCCTACTTTGGCGTTGAGGTCTCCCATGATTATTTTTACATCTCTGTTAGGGATTGTGTCTAAAGTATCTTGGAGAGAGTTATAAAAAAATTCCATTTCTTCATCACTTGCAATATTGGTTGGTGCGTAGCATTGTATAATACTAATATTATGAGGTTTTGCTTGTATTCTGACTTTTAAAATGCGATCATTTATTGGGCTGTACCCAATTAGTGCATTTGCAGTTTTTTTCGTGAGAATCATAGCAACTCCGTGACTATAATTTCCTTCTTCTTTTCCAGAAAAAAAGAACTGTCTTGTTTTCTTTAGTTTTGAAACTTCCATTACTTTTCCAATTGGTCTCACTGATTCCTAGTATTTGAATGTTGTATCTATCCATTTCGTTACAGACAGTATGTAATTTACCCATCTCTTTCATTTTCCTTACGTTCCACGTTCCGATTTTTAATGTGTTTCTTAATTGGACCTGTTTTCTTTATCTTCTTTGTCTTCCAGATGCATGTTTAACATTGTCAGCCTGGTTGCCCACTAACTAACGCGCCCCTTGATAACCCACGCGACGGGCGATGTGGTATGAATTTTCGTTTCTGTATTTAATCATTGGTGTAGAGGTTTGTCAGGAGAAAATAAAAGTTGAGTGGAATCCCCCAGGCTCCTTCTCAACTCGCAGTCTCCAACTAATTAGGAGGAACTATCTCTGCCGCTTTTAAAACAGTTACACTGTAATACGCCAGACATATTATTTGGTGAAACCAGTAATCAGTAGAACTGAAGGTGTTTTCACCAGATATCCACTGCCCTGCTGCCGACAGTTTCACCGCAACCCTGGTATAGGGAGCTAATAGGGTGCTATCCTTGTTCAAGGGAACCCTAGGGTGCAGTTTATTGTCTTACCCAGGACAATTCTAAACTATAGCCAGACCTATATACTGTAGGAGCAATATAGCAGAAAATAATATTCAAAGAATAATAATAGCAATAGTAATGATAATAATAATGATAATGATAGTGATTATGATGAAAATGCATAGTTTATATATATATATATATATATATATATATATATATATATATATATATCAATAATTACGATCACAGTGCAGATCACCGTAATGGAGGAATGGTTAACGTTGTGGTTTAGATTTTCCACGATCCGCGTTCGAGACCAAGTGTGAAATCACACATACGCCCCATTTTTCATTTTCTCGTATAAACAATTTCTGATAAATATGATGAATATTAAAATCGTCATGCAAAATAAATATGCTACTGAACAGGGGCGTCACTTCAGATTTTCTTGGGGAGGGGGAAGGGGGGTTGACGAGACAAGCGAACAAGAATTTAGAAAAATGAGGTTTACTGCGACCATTTCTAAACTATAACCGGAACTATATACTGTTGGCGTAATATAGTAGAAAATAATATTAGAAATAATAATGAAATAAGTGAATAAAATAAAATTGTGGCCATTGGGGAAAACAAGCCAGATCTTGGGGGGGTGGGGGGCAAAAGCAGGTTTGGGGGTGGGGGTTACTGCCATTAACAATACTGATAATAATAGTAATAATGATGATGATGATAATGATATCAATAAGGATAATAATGGAAATGTTAATGATGATAATAGTAATAATAATAATAATAACAGTAATAATGATGACAAAAATAATTAAAGTAATAATAATGATAATAAAAATGATGATGATGATGATGAATGCATAGTTTAAATAGATCACTAACTACCAATGCAGTGCAGATCTTCGCGATGGAGGAATGGTTAATATCGTTCATATAATCAAACAGAATTTATTATGTTTGATTATATAAAAATTAAATTAAATTTATTATGTGAAGCCATTCGGCAAAAGCTCTTCTATCGCGAACACAGCTTTAGTAACAAGAAATTTCGCTGTAAAATAGGAAAGATCATACGTTTAATTTTAATTCAATCTGACCTACTGCCATTATAAATTTAATGAAAAATATCTAATTGACAACGAGTGACTAACTGAATACAGATTTATATACGGAGAGGTAGACGGATATATGATCGGGAACTGAGAGGAAGATTGTGCGTTCGCCATTCATTATGCATTGACACGTACAAAAGATGCTAACTAAAAATACTACAAGGGCCTCATTTCAGCTGTTTTCTTGGGGGAGGGGGACGAAGGTGGGTTGGTGAGAGAAGCGAAGAAAATTTTTGAAAAATTGAGCTCTTATACGGGCCTTTAAACTATAACTGGACCTATATTCTGTAATATAGTAATAATAATAATTATTGTAATAATAATAATAAAAAGACAAAGAATAATAATAATAAAAAATATATATACATTATATATATATTATATATATATATATTATATATTATATATATAATATATATATATGTGTATATATATATATATATATATATATATATATATATATATATATATATATATATATAATCGTTGGAGAAACACAGTCTGTGTGGGAGGAGGGATAACTGCACCCCAGCCCTCCCAGCTGACGCCCCTAATCATATATACGTATGTACACATAGTAATGATAATGATGACTCTGGTAATATTAACAATGATAATAATAATGCTAATAACTAATAACACTGAAAATAATGATAATAATAGCGATAATAATAATGATGAGAATAATATAATGATAATAAAAGATAATGATAATGATATTTATAATGATAATAACAATGATAATAATGATATAATAATAACATTAATAATAAAAAATAATGATATTGTAACAATAATGAAAATAAAAAAAGTAATAAGAATAAGAATGATAATGATAATAAGAATAAGAATGATAATGATGAATGCGTAGTTTAAATGTATCACTAATTACTGGCATAGTGGAGATCATAGCGATGGAGGAATGGCTGACGTTGTGGCCGGGAATTCTTAAGACCCGCGTTCGAGACCAAGTGTTGTAACATATGTAGGCTCCAATTTTCATTTCTTGTATAAACAGTTCTCACAAAGATGATGAATAAAAAATTATCATAGTAGTTAATATAATTAAACATAATTTCAATTCT
Organism: Penaeus monodon; assembly: GCF_015228065.2. Lineage (NCBI taxonomy): Eukaryota > Metazoa > Arthropoda > Malacostraca > Decapoda > Penaeidae > Penaeus > Penaeus monodon. The sequence continues at coordinate 33,758,413 of NC_051399.1, forward strand.
ATTATGTGTACATCTGGATAGATGAGAAACAATTCGGCAAAAGTGCTTGTATCGCGAATACAACTTTAGTAAGAAGTTTTATTGTAAATAGAAAAAATTAGACTTGTTTAAATCTAATTCACTCGGGGAGGGATAAAAAGATATTGTATGTTCGCCATTCATCATGCATTGCCACACACACAAGAAATGCAAACTAAACATGCTCTTGTACAGTGGCAACATATCAGCTTTATCTTGGGGGGCAAAGGTGGGTTGGCGAGAGAAGCGAACAAGAATTTTGAAAAAATGAGCTTTTCTACGGGCATTTTTAAACTATAGCCGGAACTATATACTGCAGGTGTAATACAGTAATAACGATGGTAATGATAATTAAAAAATAAATAGATAAATGATGATCATTTCCCTTGGGGAATGCAAGCCAAACCTTTAGGGTCTTAAAGGGTGGGGGTGATATTAACAATGGTAATAAAAATGATAATGGTGACGTTGATAATCAAACAATAATAACGATGATGATGATAATGATAGTAATTATTTTATTTTTTATCAATAGTAGAATCATCATCATCATCGTTTCACTTACTATAATTACTGTCATTACTATTATTAACATTATCATTATTATTATTATAATAGTGAACATCATTGAAATGATGTTAATAATAATTATTAATATTACTATTAATATTAATAAAAAAATAGTAGTTAGTAGTAATGATGATAATGATAATAATAATGATAGTAACGTTAATAATAATAACGATACCACTACTACTACTAGTACTACTACTACTACTACTAATAATAATAATGATAATAATGAGAATAGTAATAATAATAATAACAATAATATTAATAATGGTAATAATAATGATAATAATGAAAATAATAATAATAAAAAAAATAATAATGAAGATGATGAGGAGGATAATTATGATAATGGTAATAATGGCAATGATAATAATAACAATAATAATAATGAAAACAACAATGACTATGATTATAATAATGATAATAACAAAAATAGTTATGATAATAATACCAATAATTATGATATTTACAACAACAATAATGATGATATCATTATTAGTTTTTTTTTTTACATTATGATGATAATGATGATGATGATGATGATAGTGGTGATGAGGATTCTCATTATCATCATCATCAGATTATTTTCATTATTATTATTTTGTTGTAGTATTATCATTATTATTATTATCCTCATAAATATTATTTTCATTGTTATTATTATGATGTTGATGAAAATGATGATGATGAGAAGGATTATAATGAGGGTAATTATGAGGATAAATAAAGATAATAATGATAATAAAAATAAAAATAATGATTATAATAATGATAATAATTACAATAATACCAACAACAAGAGCAACACAAAATAATAACAATAATAATAATAATAATTATAATAATGATAATAATGATAATGATAATAGTAGTAATAATAATAAAGGTAATAATAATGATAACAACAACAACAACAACAATAATAATAATTATGATAATTATTAATTATTTTTATTATCTTTCTTTTTTCTTGTTATTATCATTATCATTATTATTATTATTGTTATTATTATTATTACCATTATTATCATCATTTCATTATTGTCATCATTTCAGTTACTCTCACTATCATTATCATAATTTCAGTTATTATTATCATTATTGTTGTTGTTGTTGTTGACATTATCATTATCATTATTAGAAAATAATAATTATTATAAAAATAATTTAAATAATGATTATAATCATAATTAAAATAATTATTATAATCATAATTAAAATACTAATAATAACATAGAGGATGATAATAATAAAAATGATAATAATAATAATAATGATAATAGTAATAATAATAATAATAATAATGAAATCATAGCTTAAACACATCATTAATTACCAGATTGGTGAAGATTGTTGTGATTGAAGAACTGTAAATGGTGTGGCCTGAAATTCCCAAGACCTGCGTTCCATGCCAAGTGTGGAATCACACGTAGTCATGATGACAGAAATGATGGTAATAATAATGCCAATAATAATGATAATGATAATGATATTGATAATAATAATAATAATAATGATAACAATAACATCAATAATAATAATAAAAGTAATGGTAATAATAACAATGATCAAATCAATAAAGATAATAATTATGATAACAACAACAATCATAATAATAGTAGTAGTAGTAATAGTAATAAAATAATAATAAATATACTGATTATGATGAAAATCTATAATTTAAATACATCACTAATTACTAATAGAGTGAAGGTCGTCGCGATAGAGGAATGGCTAACGTTGTGGCGTGAAATAGGCCCCATTTTTTCATTTTCTTATATTAACAATTCTGACAAAGATGATGGATAGGAAATTTGTTATGGTAGTTCATATGATACATAAAAATCAAATTTATTATGTGAAGATGAGAAGATAATAATAATAATAATAAAATAATAATAATAATAATAATAATAATAATAATAATAATAATAATAATAAAATAACA
>NC_051399.1:33761051-33781661 GCF_015228065.2 Penaeus monodon
TTGTTTCCCTTAAAATTCCCGTTCCTTTTCTTTGTTTTTAATTCCCCTCGGGAAACATAGAAAACGTGCCGGGAAACCCAGCAGGGACGTAATGTTGACAACGTTGATTTTGAAAAACTATCATCATCAAGGGGTTAACGCCGACGGGGGCGCATGGCCGCATCCACCCTTTGTTTTCCAGCCACGAATGGTCCCTCATGGCGAGTCTCCAAGCAGGCCCCCCGGCCCATCTCTTATTTCCTCGCGACAGGCCCTCGTCGATTGCCCAAGTCATGATTTTCCTAGGTCGTCCCCCACGGGTTTCCCCCTCCCACCCAGGGTTGTCCTCGCAGAGAGACAACCTGATGGGCAGGGTCGTCCACAGGGAGACGAGCTAGGTGGCCATATAGCCTGAGTTGGCGATCCCGGATTATGCAAGTAACGGTCCCATGCCAGTCTCACGGTGTAACCGCGGGTTGGACACGTGGGCCCTGCCAACTGCACCCCAAGAGAAGAGCCCTTTTAAAAAAAGGCATCAAAACGAGACTCTGAGGCACTAGATGGCGTCCGGTTTTTCGCTTCCTAAAGCAAAAGTGGCATTTATCAAGGCCTTGAAGACACGCAGCTTGTCCTTCTGCATGGCTCCTGTTGCCAGACCAATCCGTCTACTAACTTCTTGGTCTGACAGCCCAGAGATATGGGATACGCTACCAAGGTATGCAGAGCTCTCTGTGACAACGTCCCCCACCGTAAGCATGGAATCGACTGAACAGGTTCCCTAACCGGGCCTTCAAAGTCCTGAACCTTGGTCCTCCCTTCATTGCTAAATGCACCAAGAGCCGCCAACAGGGCCCTCAGATAGGATAGCAACATCATCGGCAAAGTCAAGGTCTAAAAGGTGTTTGTGTAAAGTTAAAATAGCTTGAAGGTATTGAGATTTCCACTATTTTTCTTCTCACCCAAATTTTTTACTTTTCCTTTGTCATTTCATATTACAATAATGCAGTAATACCAGGAGAATGTTCATATGAGGAAAATAAGAATGTTAATATTTATGAATATAAGTTCTCTGGGCATGATGTGAAAACCAAAGAACGATAAATCTAAAAATGAAAATGTCAACATATATTATCACATCTTATAGACTGACAAGGTGTGAAAAATTAGTTTAGTAATTCACTAATTACCTGTCTTCTGCCCCCCCCCCCCTCTCCCCTCTCTATCATTTTATCTATCTAAACTATCTCTTCACTCAGACAAAGATACAAGAAATGCATCGTTTCAATATATAATTAATTACTAAATAATGATCGGCGCGATGGAGGCATGGGTAGCGTTGTGGCCTAGATCTCAAGACCCGCGTTCGAGACTGGCCCATGCCAAGTATGGAATCACACGTAGGTCCATTTTTCATTTTCTCGTATAAACAATTCTGACAAAGATAATAATAAAATCATCATGGTAGTTCATATTATCAAATTTATTATGTGCAGATCCCGACAGATGAGAAGCCATTTGGCAATGACGCTTGTATCGCGAACACACTATTAGTAAGAACTTCAATGTTTTCAATCTAATTTTCAATCATTCCTACTGCCATTGAGTAAATTTTTAAATGAAATATATCTATTTGAACAACGAGACCCCGAAATAGAGATTAAATAAAACGGAAGTAGATAGATAAATAACGAAAAAAAATGAAATATTGTGTGTGTTCGCCATTCAATGTGCATTTACACACGCACAAAAGATACAAACGAAAGATACTACTGTACAGGGGCGTCATTTCAGCCTATTCTAAGGGGGGGGGGGGAAGGTGGGTTTGCGTGAGAAACGAACAAAAAATGAGCTTTACTACCGGCATTTCTAAACTATAACCAGACCTATATACTGTAGGTGCAATATAGCAGAAAATGATATTCAAATAATAATAATAGCAATAGTAATGATAATAATAATGATAATGATATTAATTATGATGAAAATGCATAGTTTATATATATATATATATCACTAATTACGATCACAGTGCAGATCATCGTAATGGAGGAATGGTTAACACTGTGGTTTAGATTTTCCACGATCCGCGTTCGAGACCAAGTGTGAAATCACACATACGCCCCATTTTTCATTTTCTCGTATAAAAATTTCTGATAAATATGATGAATATTAAAATCGTCATGCAAAATAAATATGCTACTGAACAGGGGCGTCACTTCAGATTTTCTTGGGGAGGGGGAAGGGGGGTTGACGAGACAAGCGAACAAGAATTTAGAAAAATGAGGTTTACTGCGACCATTTCTAAACTATAACCGGAACTATATACTGTTGGCGTAATATAGTAGAAAATAATATTAGAAATAATAATGAAATAAGTGAATAAATAAAATTGTGGCCATTGGGGAAAACAAGCCAGATCTTGGGGGGTGGGGGGGCAAAAACAGGTTTGGGGGTGGGGGTTACTGCCATTAACAATACTGATAATAATAGTAATAAAGATGATGATGATAATGATATCAATAAGGATAATAATGGAAATGTTAATGAAAGATAATAGTAATAGTAATAATAATAACAGATAAATGATGACAAAAATAATTAAAGTAATAATAATGATAATAAAAATGATGATAATGATGATGAATGGCATAGTTTAATATATCACTAACTACCAAAAACAGGTGCAGATCTTTTGCGATGGAGGAATAGTTTTAAAATTTTTTTCATATAATCAAACAGAAATTTTATTTTGATTATAGAAAATTAATTAAATTTTTATTGAAGCCATTCGGCAAAAAGCTCTTCTATCGCAAAACACAGCTTTAGTAACAAGAAATTTTCGCTGAAAAAATAGGAAAGATCATAGTTTAATTTTTAATTCAATTGACCTACGCCATTAAAAATTTTAATGAAAAAAATTAATTGCAACGGTGACAAACAAATCAGATTTTATAGGAGAGGTAGACGGATGTATTTGGGGAAACTGAGAAAAAGTTTTGTGCGTTCGCCATTCTTTAGCATTGACACACGTACAAAGATGCAACTAAAAAAACAAGGGCCCTCATTTCAGCTTTTTTTTGGGGAGGGGAAAAAGGTGGGTTGGTGAGAGAAGGAAATTTTTTTTTGAAAAATTGAGTTTCTTATAGGGGGCTTTTTAAATTATAATTGGACCTATTTCGAATATAAAATTTTAAAAATTATTGTAATAATAATAAAAAAAAAAAAAGAATAAAAATGATAAAATATTTTATATATATTATATAAATATTATATAATATATTAACATATAATTATATATATATATATTAAAAAATATTGTGAATATTATTCACAAAATATATATGTTTTAATATATATAATATAATATTTTATATATATATATTATAATATATATAATCCTTGAGAAACACAGTCTTTGGGGAGGAGGGATAACTGAACCCCGCCCTCCCAGCTGACCCCCTAATCATATAACGTATGAAAGAAAGATAATGAGATTTGGAAAAATTTTAAACAATGTGATGAAAATGCTAAAACTAATAACCCTAAAAATGATGATAAAAAAGGGGAAAAATAAGATAAATAATAATAATAATAAAAAAGATAATGATAATTATTTTTTATAATAAAAGGGAAAATATAATAATGATAAATAATAACATTAATAAAAAAAAATAATGTTTGAACAAAAATGAAAAAAAGAAAATCGTAATAAATAAAATAAAATGATAATAAAATAAGAATGAAAATGGAATGCTAGTTTAAATGTATCACAATTATGGCATAGTGGAGATCGTAGCGATAAGGAATGGCCGTTGTGGCCGAAAATTTCTTAAAGCCCCCGGTCGAGAAAAAGTGTTAAAAACTTTTGTGGGCTAAAATTTTTCATTTTTTGTAAAAACATTCCACAAAGATGATAAATAAAAAATTATCATAGTAGAATATAATTAAACAAATTTTCAATTCTATTAGGGTACACGGGATAGAAAAAACATTGGGGCAAAAGTGCTTGATCGCGAATAAAATTTTAGAAAAGAATTTTTATTTTTAAATAGAAAAAATTAGACTTGTTTAAATCTAATTCACTGGGGAGGGATAAAAAGATTTTGTATGTTCGCCATTCACATGCATTGCCAAACACAAAAAATGAAAAACTAAACCCCTTTTGTACAGGGGGCAAAATATCCTTTTATCGGGGGGGCAAAGGTGGGTTGGCGAGAGAACGAACAAAATTTTGAAAAATGAGTTTTTCTACGGGCATTTTTTAAACTTACCGGGGAAACTAAAAACTGCGGGTAAACGTAATAACGATGGTAATGATAAAAAAAAATAAATAGATAAAGATGATCATTCCCTTGGGGGAATGAAACCCCAAAACCTTTTGGGGGTCTTAAAGGGGGGGGTGTTTTAAAACAATGGTAAAAAAAATAAAAGGGTGACTTTTGATAATCAAACAATAAACGATGATGATGATAATTTAGTAATTATTTTATTTTTTATTAAATATAAATCATCATCATCATCGTTTCACTTACTTAATTATGTCATACTATTATTAAATTTACATTATTATATTAAATAGTGAACATCATTAAAATATGTTTAATAATTATTAATATTACTTTAATTTAAAAAAAAAAAATAGTAGTTAGTAGTAATGATGAAAATGAAAAAAAATAAAAAACGTTAATAAAAATAACGATCCCATACTACTACTAGTACTACCTTACTACAAATAAAAATAATGATAATAATGAAAGTAAAATAATAATAACAAAAATTTTAAAATAATGGAAATAATAATGATAATATGAAAAAAAACTTAATAAAAAAAATAATAATAATGAAGATGATAGGAGGATAATTAGAAAATGAAAATAAGGGGCAATGATAATAATAAAAATAATAAAAATGAAAAAACAATACTATGTTAATAAATGATAAAAAACAAAAATATTATGAAATAAAACCCAAAATTTGATATTTACAACAACAACAATAATGTATTATTTATTAGTTGTTTTTTTTTACTTAGATGATAATGATGATGATGAGAGATAGGGGGATGAGGATTCTCATACATCACTCAGATTATTTTCATTATTATTATTTTGAGTATTACATTTTTTATTAACCTCATAAATATTTTTTCATTTTTAAATTTTTTATGATGTTGATGAAAATGATGATGTTAAAAAGGATTTAATGGGGGGTATTAGAGGGAAAAATAAAGATAATAATGATAATAAAAATAAAAAAAAATGATTTAATAATGATTAATTACAATAATACCAACAACAAGACACAACAACAATAAAAAAATTATGATAAAAATAAATAATGAAAAAGAAATTAAAAAGATAAAAATAATGATAATGAAAATGTAATAACATAATAAAAATTATTTTATTATTAATTATTTTTATTATCTTTTTTTTTTTCTTGTTATTACTTTATCATTTTTTATTATTTTATTATTATTATTTTTTTATTATTCCATTATTATCACATTATCAATATTGCCCATCATTTCAGTTACTGCCCCATATCATTAAAAAAATTTCGTTTTTTATTATAAATTATTTTTTGTTTTTGGGGTTTGACATTATCATTATCATTTTTAAAAAAATAAATTATTATAAAAATAATTTAAATAAATTAAAATCTAATTAAATAATTATTTAACTAATTAAAATACTAATAAAAATAAGGATGTATAATAAAAATGAAAATAATAATAATAATGAAAATTTTATAAAATAAAATTTAAAAAAATAATAAATAAAAATAAAATAATAATAAAAATTGATAATGATAATAAAAATAAAAAATAAAATAAAAATGAAACATAGCAAAACAATCATTAAATTACCAATTGGTGGGAAGATGTTGTGATTGAAAACGTAAAGGGGTGGGCCTAAAAATTCCCCTAGCCCCTGCGTTCCATCCAAGTGTGGAATCCCCGAGTATGAACAGAAAATGGTAATGATAAGCAATAAATATAATGATAATGATATTTAATAAAAAATAATAATGAAAACAATAACATCAAAATAATAAAAAAAGAAATGGTAAAAATACAATAAATCAATCAATAAAGAAAATAATTATGAAAACAAACAATCATAAAAATAGTGTATTTTATATAAAAAATAATAAAAATTACTTTTATATGAAAATCTATAATCAAATACATCACTAATTAAAAATAGAGTGAAGGTCGTCGCAATAAGGATGGCAACGTTTTGTGGCGTGAAATAGGCCCCTTTTTTCATTTTCTTTATTAAAAAATTTTCTGCAAGAGATGGATAGGAAAATTTGTTATGGTTTTTCTATGATACAAAAAAATAAAATTTTTTATGTGAAGATGAGAAGAATAAAAATAAAAATAAAAATAATAAAAATAATAAAATAATAATAAAAATAATAAAAAACAAATAATAAAAATAATGATAAAAGGTAATAAAATAATAACAACAACAAATACTGCTCCTGCAGATTATGATGATACTGGAAATATTAACACTGATAATAAAAATTGTAATAGTGTTGATGGTAATCAAACCATAACAGTGATAATGACAGATGAGAAGCTATTCGGCGAACACAGCTTTAGTAATAATGAAATTCGCTGTAAAGATCAGACTTGTTTCAATTGATCAAATCAGACCTATTGCCATTGTAAACGATCAAAGGAAAAATATCTAGGGGATAAGGAGCCACTAAATAAATAGAGATTTATACAATAGAGATTTTTAATAATATAATGAAATGATAATGTAATGATAAGAAAATGAAAATGATAATGAAATGATAATTAATGTAATGATAAAATAATAATGATAATAAATAATAACATTCACAACATCATCATCATCATCATCATCAAAAATAAAAATAATATATAATAATAATAAAATAAAAATAATAGTAATACAAAAATAATGATGAGATTGATAATATATTTATATATATTATATATATATTATATTATATAATATATATATAATTTTTTTATATATATATATGTAATTTTTATAGGGTATAAATATAAAAAAATATATAATATAATATATTATTATAATATATATATTATATAAATAATATATTATATTATATATAATTATATATATATATAATGGCCCCCTTGGAGGGGACAGTCTTCTTGGAGGGCCAAAACCAACCCCTTAATTGACCCCTTTTAATCATTTATGAAAAATTTCATAGTAATAATAATGATGACTCTGGCAATATTAACAATGATTATAGGTATGATAATGGTAGCAATAAAATAAAAATAAAGGATAATGTGTACTAAATGATTAAATGATAATGATGATTTTAATGTTTAAAAATGAAAAGATGAAATGGGTAAAAATTAGAATAATTATTATTTTTTATTATAATTTTATCATCATCATACATCACCCTCATATCATTATCTTAATTATCTTATCTCTCATATCTTACATTATCATTATTGTGATGATAATAATGAATATGATTAAAGGATGATAATAACTAAATAAATGATGATAATAATGATAATAACATCTATAAGAATTGCGATAATAATAATGATGATGAATAAGAGTAATAATTTAATAAAAATAAAAATAATGATGATAATGATAATTTATGTTTATGATTTGATTAGATTAATTATGTTTTATGAAAATGATAATGATAATATTGATAAGAAAATGATAATGATAATGATAATGATAATGATAATGATAATAATGATGATTTTTATTATGATAATAGTGATAATGAAGATGATGATAATAATGGTGATGATAATAATAAAAATATATAATAAAAAACTATGAAAAAAATAAAAATAATAAAAAAAATACTATGTAATAAAATATAAAAAAATCAAACAATAATAAAAAATGTTTAAATATTAAATAATTTTAAAAACAATGGTAATGTGAAAATGAAAATGATATAATGAAAAAAAAGGAATTTATTGACAAAAAGGGAAAAATAACAATTTGATGGGATAATGAGGGGGGATAAACAGCAAAAAGGGTATGTAATAATAAAAACCTTTATTAAATGTAACCCTAACAAGTAAAAACAAAATCTAACAATGATAAATGTTAAATGATATGTTGATTTGTGAGAATGAAATTTTTGTTATTTTTCTTTGCATTTCTTTTGTTTATTTTATCTCATTAACAACTTTATAAAAAGGGTAACAAACTTTTTATTACATTATTATTGTTTTTATTATCATTATATATTAATAGCAGTAGCAGTAGAGTAGTATTGTTGTTTTGTTCGTGTTTTATTACATTACTCTTATTTTCACTATTATTATTATGTGATGCGATGATTATTTTTTCATTACTATTAATTTATTTTACCATTACTAATATTATTTTCATTACTATAAATTTTATCATTACCATTAGTATCATATTTCCTTTATCATTACTATTATCATTATATCATCATTTCGTTATTTTATTATTGACCGTATTCATGGTGAAAATGTAAAAAAGTATGAATGAAAAAAATATCTTCACATGAATAGAGTTTTTTGACCGGGTTTGATTAATCTTCGTCAAAATAGATAATCAAAGAAATTACGATATTAATACCCTGAAACTGTGACCTCCCACTCGTTTTTTCTATAATTTTGCTGTGACCTTGATGCTGTGTTGAATTTTTCTCCGTCGCTTGTATGCTGCTTATAATTTTTCTGTTTTTTTTTGTTCGTCCTCCGGGATTATCTCTTTTTTTTTTTTTCCAGTTCGGTAAATGCCCTTTTTTCATCTACATGTACCACCATGGCGTTGGAAGCCCCTGTGTGAGGAGTCAGCTCGATTTTGGTGATCCTGGTCTAAAACCACGGCCTGTTTCCCCAAATATGCTGGGGCCTCGCGGCAGGGTATCATATAAAACACTATTAGTTTTTGCTTTTTGGGGTTTCTTCCGGTCTGTATTAAAGTCCGTTTTTTTTTTCCCCCGGATGAGCTGGCTTTTTCACTTTTTTTTGCCGAAAATCTGCTGATCGCCTGGGAAATGCTACTTGGCGGTAATTAAAATTTATTAAAAGGGGGTGGGGGTTTGACCCTTGCGAGTATGTTCTCTGCCTTATTTTGAGGTTTGCAGGAGGCCTCGGGATTTTGTTTCATGAGAGAATTAATTAATTGGCACCTCATCCTCAAAAATTCGGACTGCGATTCTCAGTGCCGGGGCGGAGCAATAATGGATATAATCATTTTTTATTTTGGGGTTCCCGTATATAGAGAAACGTAGGCCATCTTTTCCCCCGAGGGTCAAGTGCCCAGAAAGGTTTTGATCCTCTTCCTCCTCCGCGGGGAACTGGATTTTCCCGGGGACGAGTTAACCCGCGCAGTGTATGTGAAACCGCCCTTTCTGGGAAAATATGAGACATCTTTTACGTAACGAACCCAATTTTTGAATGTCTGCCGTTATACCCTTTGGTAGTTATCCCTCTCTAGCGTCCTCCAGAAAGACACGCAAAAGTGGTCGGAAGAGAAACGAACAAAAAATTTAGAAAAAATTACTTTTCTGCGGGCATTTTTAATTTACTGGGCCTATTTACTGTAGGTGAATGTAGTAGAAATAATAATAATAAAATAATAATAATAATAATAATAATAATAAAAATAATAATAATAATAAAAAAATAAAATAAAAAAAATAATAATAATAATGAAACAATAATAATGTGATGATGAGATGTGATAAAGAGGGTGATGTGAGTGATGATGATAAAAATAAAAAAAGGTAATTATAAATGATGATGATGTGATGATGATGAGATGTGATGATTTTATGAGTGATGATGGATGATGATAATGATGATGATGATGATGATGATCCATCATCATCATCATCATCCGGTTTTTTTTTGTTATTATTATCATTTTACTTTTTTTCATGTTGATGAATGGTGATGTTGAAATGATGATGATATGAAGATGATATGTGATGATGATAATGATAAAAATTTAAAAATGATATGCTTGATTGATTGATAAAAATATGTGATGTTTTGAGGTGATGTCGTAATAATGATAATGATGGGGTGATGTTGATGTAATGATGAGATGTGATATGTGTGAGGAGGAGGGGGGAAGGGGGAGGTGTAACTTTTGGTGATGTAGTAGTAAAACAGAAAGATGATGATATGGTAATAAAAGTAATGATTTTTTTTTTCAGTAAAAGATGAATAATAATAATAAAAAAAATGATAAAAATAATAAAAAAATAAAAATAATAAAATAAAAATAAAAAAAATAAATAAAGATTTATATGCATATTAATTAGATGATAAAAATGTAAAGATAACAAATGTATAATAAAAATAAAAATAAAAAAAGCGATAATAATAAATTATACAAAAAAACAACAAAAATAAAATTTAAACATAATAAAGATGATAAAAATGATGATTTGTTATAAATTTTGATTAAAGTGATAACTAATGAATAATGAAAAATAATGATTATAATAGAAATAATAAAGAATTGATAATAAAGAAAAAAAGAAAAAAAAAAGAAAATACTACTGCTGATAGAGGGTAAATGGTAATTTAAAAACTAATAAAAAATTAAATAGGTTTTTATGACAATCAAACCCTGCCAAAGATATTTTATAAAATGTCCATATATGTTAATATATGTAATACTATTTTCATTATATAGTATTTTTTTCATTACTGTTTTATTATCGTTATTATCATCATTTCAGTTTCTATTTTACAATAAATAATGATAGTACATAATAATGATGGTGATGATGGTCATTAAAATGAAATTAAAAAAATAAAAATGATAAAACGATGTCTAATAAGATAAAGAAAAAAAATAGTAATAATTAACAAATTTTAAAAAATAAAAACTAATGGTAAGATAACCTCAATAATGAAATAAAGAAAAGAAAATGAAATAATAATAATAACAATAACCCTAATATAATAATAATTTATGATTATAATTATGATATTTTTATGAGAAAATGCATAGTTTTATATTATTTATTATATATTTTTAATTATATATATATCACTAATTACATAGTGTGAAAATCGTCGTGTGGGGGTTTAAAGTTTTTTGGGTTGAATTCCCAAACCGCGTTCGATGAATGATTGATTATGTGCGCAAAATCGAGCTCATTACCGGGGGAATACCATAAAAGGAAATTTAAATATTTCAATTTTTTTTTTTAAAAACTATCAAAAATTCTTACAAAAAAACAAAAAATATTTTATTAAAAAACAAATTATAAAATTTTGCCCCTAAATTTTTATGAATTTATTTTCATAACTTATGCATAATATATTTTTTTGAAAATATTATTCTCCCCCAAGGAAATAAAAAGACCTATGTCACGTCCCCCCCCCCCCCCCCCCCCAAAACATTTTTTGTGTATATGGGGGGGATAATACACACGACTTTGGTCCCCAAATGTTGCACATCTTTCCACTACATGTGCGATCGTTAAAGGCCTTTGGGATCCTTCACAAAATGCTTGACTTTAGGGGGTCATCGGCCCAGAGTTAGTTTGTGTGCCCCCATTCTTTGGGCCCTTTTTAATGAATTCCCCTTTTGGGTTGGGGTGGTCTAGTCACCCAACTGCCCAAAGGACTCTAATCCTTTATCTTTCGTAGCTTGTTTCTAGAGGTATGCCTTCTTGTTCCCCTCCATTTTTTCGCGAAAAAAACCCTGATGCGGGGTTTTTAAGTCGATGTTGAGAGAGGAAAACAGCATCAAAAAGGTTGAGCGGCAGCTGCCCTGGTCTTCCCCATCACTCGCCATTCCCACTTATTTCCATGTGTTGCACCCAACTAGTTTTTTTTTTTACGTTTGACATCAGTGCAAGCCCAATCTTTAACCTCCCCCACCTCGATGGAGAGTTTTAAACTCTTGATTTCTTGTAAGGCCCTACGAGATCACAAAAATATTAAATAAATGATTTTTAAGATCACTAGCTCTTAAATACTGCAAGGATGGGGATGACTCTGAGTGAAGATCCCGGCTGCTAGAGAAAGACGCTAAATGCAGTCTTCCCTTTTGCTCCTGATGTAAAACCCCCCACCATTTTCAGTTTTCGAAAACCCCTTTATATATTGCATCTGATCCTTTGGGCTTAGAAATTTTTGGAAATTCTCTTGATTCTGCTTCGGAATCTCTCCCCTTTTTTCAATTTTGCCAAACCCCTCGTCTTGATTATTTCCCAAGGGGGGGAAATTGAAAAAATTTCCCAAAAGCCAAAAACCCTTGTGGATTTAAAATTTATCTTCCCAAGATTTTCCCCTTCTCCACCTTAGGTCGGCTATCCTTAAGGGGTTGAAAACCAATTGGATGTAGGGGATCCCCGGGAAACTTTGTAGTTGTGTTAAAGCTCATTAAAACTGAGTCCACACCGGTCAAATCAAGTTTTCACGAACAAGCCTCGGTAAAACCGCGAAGCGTTGTACGGTCTGCACCCCACGTAATAGAAAAAAGACCCCCGTTCGAGAGTTCCATGTGGAACATACTACCCCCCCTTTTTTTTTTTCTCGTTAAAAAATTTTAAAAAAATGATAAATAGGATAATTTTTATGGTAGTTCTATAAAAAACGAATTTCAAAGTATTATATGTAGGTTTTTGGACAGAGAGAACCATTGGCAAAAACATTTTGTCGCAAAAGGCTGTAGCAAAAAGAAATTTCCTGTAAAATGAAAGTCTCTTTTATTAATTTAATTTACCAAAAACCCATTCCCAAAAGTAATTTTTTAAATAATGAGTGACTAAAAGAGATTTTTTTAAAACGGAAGGTAAAAAAGAATATAAATTTGGGGGAGAAAAAAAAGATTGTTTTGATCCCATTCATTAAACTTTTCACACCACAAGAGTGGAAACTTAACATACTACTGCACAAAACTAACTCACATTTAAGGGGGGTAAGGTGGGTTTTTCGAAGAAGCGAACAAGAAAATTGAAAAAAGATTTTTTTTCGGAACACTCCTCGGTTTAATGTATTTTTTTTTCATTTTCTTGTATGAACAAATTTTGACAAGATAGGAATATGAAAATCGTCATAGTAATTTTAAAAATCAAAGAATTTCAAATTTACATGGTAACCCCACAGATGAAAACTATTATTTTTTATTAAAAAGAAATTTTATTGTAAAAAAGGAAAGTCGACTTGTTGAATCTAATTCAAACCACTTAATGCCGTCGTGTAAAATTTTTACCAGCTCCACAAGTGCCCCGCAAGCTTGCATCATTCGTGCAACCCGGTACTTTGTTGCAAAAATTGAGATTAAAAAAAAATATCTAGTGGACAATGGGGGACAAATAGAGATTAAAAATACGGAGAGGTAAACAGATATATAATCGGGGGGAAAGAGATTTTGGGATCGACATTTTATTTTCCTTTACACAAACCCAAAAAAAATCCCACTAAACATTATTGCCTGGGGCGTCCCCTTTTGGCTTTTTCTTTTTTTTGGGGGGTAAGGTGG
Organism: Penaeus monodon; assembly: GCF_015228065.2. Lineage (NCBI taxonomy): Eukaryota > Metazoa > Arthropoda > Malacostraca > Decapoda > Penaeidae > Penaeus > Penaeus monodon. Next base: position 33,774,521 of record NC_051399.1, read on the forward strand.
GTTTGCGAGAAAAGAGCAAAAATTTTTTAGAATTTGAAGTTTTCTAGGGGCCCTTTTTTTAAAGACCGATATACTGTAGGCGTAATAAGTAATAAAAATATAATAAATTATTATTATTATCATTTTTTTCATTTCAGTTTTTTATTATTATTATTTTTTTTATAATCATTATTATTAAAATTTTCATTAAAATTTCTTATAATATGATTGAAATGCTGGTAATATAATTATGATGATAATATATTAAATTGATAAAAATCAAATTTAACAATGATGAAATAAAGATGACAAAAAATAAAAATGAGTTAATGATAATAATGGAAATAAAGATAATCAAATAATGAAATTTTAGGAGAACTAATGAAATAATATAATAAAATAATAACAACAAAATTTTAAAAAATAATCTGCGCGCTTTTGTGCGTAACTGGGGAGAAGTAATAAAAGTAGATCATATAATAAATTTTAAGATCTTGAAAAATGAAGAAACTTTTTTTCGTTTTGTACAAACTTAAAAAAATAAAATTTTGAACTAAACAAATAATGGCCTTTTTCAAAACACCAAAATTTGGACAGCAGCTCTGAAATTAATCCCCATTTTTTTTAGCTTTTTTATTTTATAAAGTTAGAGTAAATGAGGAAAGTGCTAAAGGGCCCAGAAAAATACAGTGGAATGTAAATCCTAATTTCCCAAGGATAAATTGCTGTGTGTTTTAAAGTATCTTCATACGGGGTAAACACGAATTTGGAAAAGGGAAGTCTTTTTTTGTTTTTAACTGGAAAAATTTAATTTCTGCTTATCATAATTCCCAAAAATTATTCACTTAATAGAGAAAAAAAAGGAAAAAAAAAAATTTAAATTAATAAACAAAAAAAAAACGAACATAGTGAACGGACAAAAAGCATTTTCAAATAAAAATTACTTTTGGAAACTCTTTTAGTATGCTTTTGTATAAGAACTCAATTTTCTTTCGCAATTTTAGCATAAAAGGCCAAAACGACTTTTTGAAAAAAAAGGGGTTTTTTTCACAGATTAAAAAAAAACAAAATACTTTCTTTCCGTTTCATTAAAACTAAAAATTTCAGATACGGGAATTTATGAGTCTTTACCTCTCTTAGTATTTTTAAGCTGATGAAAAAAGACCCCAGTGGGTGAAATGAAAAAGTAGTTAAAAGGGGCGTAAAAATTTATTTACTTGAGGGGAAAACGATACAATTCTATTCCAAAATCGCGTATAAAATGAAAGACTAGAAGTAAAAAATTTTGGGTTTACATTATTTCACAACACTCAAAATTGACCGCTGGGGAAATGTTCGTCTTATTTTAATGACTATAAATGCGTTTCTATTCCAATAAAGCCTTTCCCGGAATGGTTTTTTCCCAAAAGCCAAAAGCATTTAAAAAAGGTTCGATAAAAATTCTGTAAAGAGAAAACCCGTCAGGGGATAGAGAGGTCTGGGCTGCGTTGTGTATTATTAAAATCCTGATGCATTGCACACAGGGGAAAACAAAGGGTGGATACATGTAAAACTTTAAAAAACCAAAAACTAAAACAAAATCCCAACACCAGGGAAAAAAAAAAAAAGAGAAGGAAAAAGAGAAAATTGCTAGAAACCGATCCTGGGCCACGGGGACGACGGAAAGTTTAGAATAAATTAATTAAAAGGATTTGGGGCGTCCTTTGTGAACTTTTATCTGTATTTGGGGGTCACTGTTGCTTTGTTCTGTAAAAAAAGTTTCTTTTTTATTCTTTTTTTTTCCCTTTCGGAAATCACACGCACAAATTATGTGTACTTGGGGATGTTCGCCCCCAAAAAAGGGCTTTAAGCCAAGGTCCCTCTCCATGAAGGTCGTGGGCAACTGTAGGTAAGCCCCCTCCCTTTATGTCAAAGTCCCCAATCGCGATGTTTTCTACTGGAAATATACCTTTGAGTTGTCACGGCAGGAAAAACTCGGTCCCCCAAAGATAAAGCATAAAATGAATCTTTTATGAAATTTTCCGTGCAAAAAATGGAAAAAAAAGGGAAAGGGGTAGCCTAGCATAAGTCCTTGTAACACAAACATCACCTCCACACACCAAACACACACACACACAACCACACACACACACACACACCACACATTTTATATATATAATATTAAATATAATTATATATAATATAATATATATATTTCTTCTTTTTAACGGTAGGTTTTATGTCTGAGCCGCCCTGGGCACAGCATGTACTTTTTAATTTTGGTTTTCATGTTGGAGCTCTTGGATGAAAACGTGGTGGGTCCCCCCGTTTTTTTTCCACGGAGAGGCCGGTGGGGACCTTTTTTTTGGTAATCTTTCTCTCTTTTTTTTTATCCCCGGGGTTGGGGCCCAGCACTGTTTTGGGCTGGCTAGGTAGGCAATCGAGGGGAATTCCCTTGCCCAAAAGGGAAAAACGCGCCAGTGGGGACCGAAACCCCCGAATCAGACTGCCGTCGAGACAGTCTTGAGTCCCCGCCAACCTTCGGCCACCGGGGCCCCTTGACATCATGGGCTTTGATTTTTTCTTGGCAATTGTTAGAGCGGGGGGGTTTTTCCATTTCCTTTCCCCCCGGTTTTTTTTTTTTTTTTTTTTTTTTTCAGTCACCCTCTCTATTTTCCCGGCACGACTTGGCTAGCTTGGGCCCCCCCAGTTGGTAGGGGAGGCAAAACGAGGTGAATTTTCCCTTTCCCAAAGGGAAAAAACGCGACGGCCGGTGACTGAACCCCCCGAATCAGATTCCTCGGACAGTTTGAGTCCGACGCTCTAACCCTTTGGCTACCGCGGGGCCCCCTAAATATATATATATATATATATTTTATATATATTATATATATTATATTTTATTATTATAATATATTTTTTATATATTTTTAATTTTATTATTAATATAATATATAATATATATATTATAATTTTATATAATAAAATAATACCCAAAAAACTCCCGTATACAGCAGAACAACGAATGATTTTTTCAAAACGGTAAGTGGGAACAGTTTTAGGACATTTAAAAATGCAATAACAAAAAGAAAAAAACTTAGAAAATATATGGCTTAAAAAGGGAAAAAAACCAATACAAAAAAACTAAACAACGCCGTAAAGTGAACTGTTCAGTAAACCTGCACATGATATTTTAGGAATATCAATAAAAAATTTGATATCAGACAAAAGAGATCCGCCCATGCACCGCACGGGTGCCACGTACCACGTTGTTGGGCACTACTTCACGTCAAGCAGTGACACCGATGCAAAATGCACAACGCTTACACTTACACCCCGCATATACCGGAAAACGTACGCGTGGTCTCGAGTGCACGCAGATAACATCGCGCACTCATTATGCGCACACAGTACACGCGTCCAATGCCCCCCAACAACATAGGCAAATACACCACACATACATATCAACTATGCACGTGTTTTTGCACCATGGGACGTAAACACACGCTGGACATATCGGGGGAGTCATCTAAGGAGGGGGAAGGGTGCTGAGTGCGTGTCATCTAAAGAGGAACTTCATTTATAATGAAAAATAAAAAAAATCCCCCCTAAAGGTAAAAATTTAAAATCAGAAGTATTTAAAGTGGTCCCTTAAATATTTCCGGAGTAACTTCTTATTCCCCAAATATTATAAAAAAATCAAAGATATAATACTTTTTAGAAAAAAAAATTATAAAACAAGGGTTCAAATACCATTGGGCGTTAGGGCGTCCACCTCCCACCCCATGGCCACCCTCCCTTTGCGACCGTTTTACGAAAAATTAAACAAGGATCCTCTTCTGCCCTTTCATCTTTTCCATGATTTTGTTTCCCCCACAAAAGGCTGCGGTTTCATATTCACTTCTCTTCATCTAATGTAGAAACGACCGGGTCGTCTGTCTCTGAGGGGTTAGGCTTTGCAGAAATGACGTCCCCCTCCGTGAAACTGATGAGAGGAACCTGTGCTAATTTTGAAAAATTCATTTCTGCGAAATTTTTTGTGGAACATCATCATGGGGGTTGAGCTTCAACATACTTTTTGACAAGTTTTTTTTCATATTATGTAAAATGAGGTTGTTTCACTTCCCCGGACAATGGCCTGTGGAGGGTTCGCGAAAGACAGGTATTGATCGGATTACTTGTGATAATAGTGGAGAGACCTGAATTGATTCTCTAAAATTTCCAGTTTCCTGGGATCAGGGTCGTGTGGAAATGGTAGGTGTTAAAAGGGGCACTCTAGTCGGGAAAAATAATGGTATACATTTTATTTTCGGCCATCAAGTACAGGTATGTCCTTATACAACATTTTGTGTTATTAAAAATTTTTTTTTTTTTGTTTTTTTTTTTATTCATTAATTACCTTTTTTTAAAATGAAAATTTTCATGGGGAAAAGATCAAATTCTACCTTTTTACCGCCTGTGATGTTAAGGCAGATAATAATGCTTTTTTAAGAGTTTGTGTGAATGATACGCATTCACCGCATTCACATATCTTGTTGAGGACAATGCTTGGCCTCAACATATGCTGTTTGGAAGTTATCCCACACATATTGCAGCTAAACGGTGAAGCACATATGGAGTTGAAGCGCATAAAAATATATATATTGTATATAGACAGATAGATATAAGTACATACATATATATATATATATAATACTATATAAATACATATATACAAATACACGCATATACATAAATATACATATATATATATGTATATATACATAGATGTATACACACACACACATCTCTCTCCACTCTGTCTGTCTCCCCCCCCCCTCTCTCTCTCTCTCTCTCTCCTCTCTCTCTCTCTCATATATATATATATATATTATATAATATATATATATATATATGTATTATATATATATATGAATATATGTATATATATGTATATATATATATATACATTATACACACCACACATATATACTAATATACATGCATACATATATGTGTATATATGTGCACACCACAACACACACACACACACACACACACACACACACACACACACACACAATCACACACACACACTCACTCACTCATACACACAAACACACACATATTTATGTGTAAGTGGTGTGTGTGTGTGTGTGTGTGTGTGGTGTGTGTGTGTTGTGTGTGTGTGTGTGAATGTAATTGTGATTGTGATTGTGAGTGTGAGAGTGAGTGTGTGTGTGATTGTGTGAGTGTGTGAGTATGAGTGTGAGTGTGAGTGAGTCTGCTGTGCTGGAATATCTTACAATTTACTATTTCAGTTTTCTATACATTGTATGTAGTATATGTTAAGATACCTTTTATTGCATTCATTTTTTGCGGGGGAGGTTGTAAATATGAAACATTTCTAATTTTGGTTTTGTTTTCGGAATAATACGCCTGGATCAAAAGGATCAAAGAAACACTAAATTTCTTTGATTCGCCATTGATTAAAAGTCTGGACCTCACATTAAAAAGTGTTTTACCTGACGCTGACAGGGGATGAAATACTAAATAAAGCGTTTTGCCGAAACACGTATTATATTATTTTAAAAAATAGAACATAAAAAATCAGTATTAAGAGCTTTTTTAAAGATAAAATACGTTATCTTTGGTTGGACTAATGAGTGCTGCATCGAGTATCTTCAGGGAAGTAGGGCTTACGCGCGAGAGGTTTTCCATTCTGTTTTTTTCTTCAGACGCTGTGGTTTCATCCTTGTGCGCGGGTGAGACCTAGCACAGAGCACTTAGATGGTGTTTTTGACGAAATAGGGGAGGTTAGGAGCAAATGGGACGTTATAAAACTGTCTAGAAAATATAGGTAAAGTTGTAATAGTTATATTTAAACACTATGATTGCATCGTTATTCGCTGCAAAAAAGTCAGTGACCGGTTTGGAAACCACTGAACTTTATTCATATTGACAAATGGAGAAAGGGTATGGATGAGAATGAATATCTTCACAATACAAGAAAGGTATTTAATCGGTTTCGATTATAATCGAAACCGGATAAAATATATCTTTGTATTGTATTTCTGACGAAGATATAATCATAACCGGTTAAATACATCTCTTGCGTTGTGAATATTCATTCTCTTTCATACCTTTTCTACAATCAACAACCACTTTGCCCCGCCATGCTTGCTCGCTCAGGAATTAATGTGAAAGAATAAATGGCGTTAAGGACTTTCTCACCTTTCAAGTAAACCAGAAAATAATACCGTTCTCTCTGGCTATAGCACAATTTCATACGGTGAATTCTATTATGTATATATATTTGTATATATATGTATATAATTTTGTGTATATTTTATATATGTATATATAGATGAATAATTTTATATTATATAATATTATATATATAATATATTATATATATATATATATATATTATATATATATAATTTTATATATATAATATTATATATGTGTGTGTCTTTGTGTGTGTGTGTGTGTGTGGGATATGTATATATAGATGTGTGAATATAATATATATATATTTTATATATATATATATATATATATATAAAATATATATATATATATATATATAATATACCGAGGCACCAGAGGCCGAAGCAATCTAAATTCACTTCTGGTAAGTCCACAATAAACCGTATCCTGGCGCTTCGAGTTATTGTAGAGCGCCAACGTGAGTTCGGGCGTGGGCTGCTTGTAGCTTACACGACCTTAAAAAAGCGTTTGATACGGTGCATCGCGAATCATTCTGGGAGATTAATAGCAAAGCCCTTATAATGGGACTGAAAGTGCTGTAAACTGTGGTGGGGGCCTGTAGAGCTTCTTTCCCTGTTAGTTCAAGAATGAGGCAAGGCTGTGTTCTTGCACCAACACTTTTCAAACACATGAAGGACTGGATACTGAGTAGAGCTACTGTCCAAAGTCACTGTGGAGCAACTCTGGGCAATATCAAGACCTTAACTTTACTTATGCTATTCCTTTGTGAGTCTCTGGAAAAACCCCAGGTGCGGCATTTAATGTATTTTAAAGCATTTAATGTAATGTATGAAGCGAAGCCTCTGGGGCTAGAGATCTCCTGGACCAAGACCAAGATCCAGGACTTTGGGGATCTGCTAAGAGAAACCTGTTAATCAGTACGTGCTTGCAGTGAGGCATCGAGGTCAAAAAGAAGGAGCAGCTTCAGGCT
>NC_051399.1:33781761-33798698 GCF_015228065.2 Penaeus monodon
CTATGAAATAATAATAATAATAAAAATAATACTTATAGTAATAATAATAGTAATGATAATAATAACAACAATAATAATAATGATAGTAATAATAATAATAATAATAATAATAATAATAACAATGGTAATGATGATAATGATAATGATAGTAATGAAAATAAAGGAAATAATTATAATGACAATAATGATAATAATAACAATTATGATAGGATAATGATGAGGATAACAGCAATAACGGTAATGATAATAATAATAACAACATTATTAATAGTAATCATAACAATGATAATAACAATAATCATAACAATGATGAATGTAATAATGATAGTGTAAATGATTATGATGAGAATGATAATAATAATAATGATTATTATTACTATTGTCATTATCATTATTAGTTATATTATTATCATCATTATTATCATTATCATTATAATAATGGTAATCAATACTTTTATTACTATTATTATTGTTATTATCATTATCATTATTACAGTAGCAGTAGTAGTAGTATTGTTGTTGTTGTTCGTGTTATTATTACATTACTCTTATTTTCACTATTATTATTATTATGATGACGATGATTATTATTATCATTACTATTAATATTAGTATTACCATTACTAATATTATTTTCATTACTATCAATATTATCATTATCATTAGTATCATTATTTCCGTTATCATTACTATTATCATTATTATCATCATTTCAGTTATTATTATTATTGAACCGTATTCATGGTGACAAATGTATAAAAGGTATGAATGAGAATGAATATCTTCACAATGCAATAGATGTGTTTGACCGGTTTCGATTATATCTTCGTCAGAAATAGATACATCAAAGAAATTACAGAGTATATATATACGCCTGACAACTGTGACCTCCCACTCGTTGTTCGTATAATTGTTGCTGTGACCTTGATGCTGTGTTGACATTTTTCTCCGTCGCATTGTATGTTGCTTCCATAATTTTTCTGTTTTGTTTGTTCAGTCCTCCAGGGATTATCTCTGTTTTTTTTTCCAGTTCGGTAAATGCCCAGTTTCATCTACATGTACCACCATGGCGTTGGAAGTCCTGTGGTGACGGATGTCAGCTCGATGTTTGGTGATCCTGGTGCTGAAACCACGGCCTGTTTCACCAAAGTATGCTGTAGGGCATCTGCGGCAGGGTATGCGATATACAACACTATTAGTGTTGCTTTCGGGCTTCTTCCTGTCTCGTATTAAGTCACGTATCTTTTCCCCGGATGAGCTGGCGATTTTCACTGTCTTGCCGAAATATCTGCTGATCGCCTGGGAAATGCTACTTGGCGGTAATATGAGAACATTATTAGAAGAGGGTGCAGGGTCTGATCTTGCGAGTATGTTCTCTGCCTTATTTCTGAGGTTTAGCAGGAGGCCTCTGGGATATTTGTTTCATGAGAGAATTAATTATATAGGCAACCTCATCCTCAAGAAATTCAGGACTGCAGATTCTCAGTGCTCTGGGCGGAGCAATAATGGATATAATCATCTTTATTTGTGGGCTTCCCGTATATAGAGAAACGTAGGCCATCGTTTCCCCGATGGATCAGAGTGCCCAGGAAAGGTAATTTCTGATCCTCTTCCTCCTCCGCGGTGAACTGGATTTTCTCCTGGACAGAGTTAAGCCGCGTCAGTGTATGCTGTAAGCACGACCTTCTGGGGACAATAATGAGGACATCTTTTACGTAACGAAGCCAATTTGAATGTCTGCCGATTATATCCTTGTAGTTATCCCTCTCTAGCGTCTCCATGAACAGACAGGCGCAAAAGTGGGTCGGAGAGAGAAACGAACAAGAATTTAGAAAAATTAGCTTTTCTGCGGGCATTTCTAAATTATAACTGGGCCTATTTACTGTAGGTGTAATGTAGTAGATAATAATAAAATAATAATAATAATAATAATAATAATAATAATAATAATAATAATAATAATAATAATAATAATAATAATAACAATAATAATGATGATGATGATGATGATGATGATGATGATGATGATGATGATGATGATTGATGATGATGATGATGATGATGATGATGATGATGATGATCATTCATCATCATCATCATCGTTGCTGTTGTTATTATTATCATTATTACTATTATTTTCATGTTGATGATGGTGATGTTGATAATGATGATGATGATGAAGATGATGTGATGATGATGATAATGATAAAGATGATAAAGATGATGATGCTTGATGATAATGATAAAGAATATGATGATGTTTATGATGGTGATGTCGATAATAATGATAATGATGATGAAGATGATGATGGGATGATAATGATGATGATGATGATGATGATGATGAGGAGGAGGAGGAGGAGGAAGGAGGAGGATAGTAACAATGATGATGATAGTAGTAGTAATAACAGTAATGATGATGATAATGGTAATAACAGTAATGATTTTTTTTACAGTAATGATGATAATAATAATAAAAATAATGATAATAATAATAATAATAATAATAATAATAATAATAATAATAATAATAATAATCATATGCAGATTCATATGCATATTAATTATGATGATAATAATGATAATGATAACAGTAATGATGATAATAATAATAACAATAAAAATAGCGATAATAATAATTATAGCATAAAAAACAACAAAATAATATTAATCATAATAATGATGATAATATTAATGATGATATTGATTATAATGATAGTGATTATAATGATGATAATCATAATGATTATAATGATAATAATAATGATTATAATGATGATAATAATAATGATATTGATAATAAAGAAAGAAAAGAAAAGAAAAGAAAAACTACTACTGCTGATAATGAGGATACTGGTAATATTAACACTAATAATAAAAATTATAATAGTGTTGATGACAATCAAACAATGACAATGATATTGATAATAATGTCCATAATGATGTTAATGATATGATAATACTAATTATCATTAGTATTAGTATTTTTATCATTACTGTTATTATTATCGTTATTATCATCATTTCAGTTACTATTATTACAATAATAATGATAGTAGCGATAATAATGATGGTGATGATGGTCATAATAATGATAATTAAAAAAATAATAATGATAATAACGATGATCATAATAATGATAACGAAAAAAAATAGTAATAATAATAACAATTATAACAATAATAACAATAATGGTAATGATAACATCAATAATGAAATAATGAAAATGAAAATGAAAATAATAATAATAACAATAACAATAATAGTAATAATAATGATGATTATAATTATGATATTGATTATGATGAAAATGCATAGTTTATATATATATATATATATATATATATATATATATATATATATATCACTAATTACTAGTAGTGTGAAAATCGTCGTGATGGAGGAATAGTTAACGTTGTGGCTTAGAATTCCCAAGACCCGCGTTCGATTGAATGATTGATTATGTCGCGTCAACATCTGAGCTCATTACCGGCGAATACCTTGATAAACGGAAATATTAAAATATTTCAATTTTTAAAAATCTATCAATAAATATCTTACAAATAACAATAAATATTATATTAAAAATCAAATTATAAATATTATGCTCTAAATTTATGAATTTATTGCATAAACATTATGCATAATCATATTTTATTGAAAATATTATTCTCCCTAAGGAAACTAATAAGACCTATGTCACAGTCCCCCCCCCCCCCCCAATACATTTTTCAGTGTATATGGGGGAGATAAGTACACACGACTTTGGTCTGAGAATGTTGCACATCTTTCCACTACATGTGCGATCGTTAAGGCTCTTGGTATCCTTCACAAAGTGCTTGACTTTTAGCCGTCATCGGCCCATGAGTTAGTCTTGTGTGCCCGATTCTTGGTCTTGTTAATGCAACTTCCACTTTTCGGTTGGGATGGATGCTAGTCACCCAACTGCCAAGGTCATCTCTAATCTCTCATCTTTCGTAGCTTGTTTCTAGAGGTATGCCTTCATTGTTCCCTCCATTTATCGCGAAAACAACTCCTGATGCTGGGTTTCAAGTCGATGTGTGAGAGAGGAAAACGAGCATCACAGGGTTGAGCGGCAGCTGCCCTGGTCTTCCGATCAGCTCGCTCATTCCCACTTATACCATGTGTTAGCACCCAATATAGTTTTCTTTTTACGTGTTGACATCAGTGCAAGCCAATCTTGAACCTCCCTCACCACTCGATGTGATGAGTTTAAACTCTTGATTGCTTGTAAGGCTCTACGAGAGTCACAATATATTAGAATAGAATGATTTGTAAGATCACTAGTCATCTTAACTACTGCAAGGATGGCATGTATCTCTGCAGTGAAGATCAAGGCTGCTAGAGAAAGACTGCTAAATGCAGTCTTCCTTCTGCTCACTGCTGCAAAGCCCGCACCATTTTCAGTTTTCGAACCATCTTTATATATTGCATCTGATCCTTGTACTTAGAAATGTGTTGAAGAATCTCTCTCTGACCTCTGCTTCGGATCTCTCCCCTTTCTCAATTCCGACCAATCCAGTCGTCTTGATTATTCAAGGGGGGAATTGAAAATTCCAACAGCCAAAACCTTAGTGGGATTTAAATTTTGATCTTCCACAAGATTCCTCATTCTCCTACCTTAGGATGGCTATCCTTAAGGGGTTGAAAAACCAATCTGGATGTAGAGATCCCGGAATCCTTTGTAGTCTCGTGTAGTAAAGCTACATTAAGAACTGAGTCCAACATCCGGTCAAGTCAAGTTTACTAGAACAAGCGCTCGGTAAAGCCGCAGAAGCGTTGTACGGTCCTGCACCCCACGATAGATATGAAAGAACGACCCGCGTTCGAGACCGTTCCATGTGGAATCATACATACCCCCATTTTTCTTTTTCTCGTATAACAATTCTAAAAAAATGATAAAAAGGATAATTTTTATGGTAGTTCATATAATCAAACAGAATTTCAAAAGTATTATATGTAGGTTCGGACAGATGAGAAGCCATTCGGCAAAAGCACTTGTGTCGCGAACACGGCTGTAGCCAATAAGAAATTTCACTGTAAAATAGAAAGATCAGTCTTCTATTAATTTAATTTAACCAGACCTATTCCCAATGTAAATTGTTAAATAATGAGTGACTAAATAGAGATTTATTACGGAGAGGTAAATAGATATATAATTGGGGAAGAAAGAAAGATTGTTGTGATCGCCATTCATTAAGCATTTACACACCACAAGAGATGGAAACTTAACATACTACTGCACAAGGCGTAACGTCAGCCTTTAAGGGGGTAAGGTGGGTTTTGCGAGAGAAGCGAACAAGAATTTAGAAAAAAAGGAGTTTTTCTACGGAACTACATACTGCAGGTTTAATTATTATTTTTCATTTTCTTGTATGAACAATTCTGACAAAATAGTGAATATGAAAAACTCATAGTAATTCATATAATCAATAAGAATTTCAAATTTATCATGTGTAGACCCCGACAGATGAGAAGCTATTAGCAAAAACGCTTGTAAAGCAACCAGCTTTATTAAAAAGAAATTTTATTGTAAAGTAGGAAGATCAGACTTGTCTAATCTAATTTAATCACACTTAATGCCGTCGTGTAAATTTTACCGGAGCTCACACCAAGTGCCCTCGCAAACTTGCATCAGTTCGTGCAACCGAGTACTTTGTTGCAAATTGAGACTTAAATGAAAAATATCTAGTGGATAATGAGTGACTATATAGAGATTAATATACGGAGAGGTAACAGATATATAAACGGGAGGGAAAGAGATTGTGGGATCGACATTCATTATCCATTTACACAACACAAAAGATGCACACTAAACACATTACGGGACTGGGGCGTCTTTTCGGCTTTTTCTTTTTTGGGGGGCAAGGTGGGTTTGGGGAGAGAAGAGAGCAAGAATTTAGATATATGAAGTTTTCTAGGGGCCTTTTTTAACCGGACCGATATACTGTAGGCGTAATAATGTAATAAACATAATAATATGATTATTATCATTTTTATCATTTCAGTTTTTTATCATTATTATTATTATTATAATCATTATTATTAACATTATCATTAAAATTATCTTATAATTGATTGAAGTGCTGGTAATAATAATTATGAATGATAATATTATTAATATTGATAATAAATCCCAATATTAACAATGATGATAATAATGAGATAAAAAATAAATTATGTTAATGATAATAATGAGAATAATGATAATCATAATAATGAAATTATTAGGAAACTAATGATAATAATGATAATAACAATAATAACAAAAATTATAATAATAATCTACGCGCTTGTGTGCGTAACTGGGTATGAATGTAGATAAACGTAGATGCATATAATAAATTTGAAGATCTTGAAAAATGGAAGAAACTTTCTTCGTTTTGTAGCATCTTAAACAAATAAATTTTTGAACATAAGCAAATAATGGCCTTTTCAAAACACCAATTGGACGAGCAGCATTCTGAAATTAATCCTATTTTTTCAGTCTTTTCATTCTATAATGTTAGAGTAAATGATGTGAGAGAGTGCATAAGGCACTAGAAAAATACAGTGGAATGTAAAATCCTAATTCCGAAGGATAAATTGCTGTGTGTTTGAAAGTATCTTCATACGGAATAAAACACGAATTTGGAAGGTAAGTCATTTGTTGTTGCTTGAACATGGAAACATTAAATTGCATGCTTATTCATAATTCTAAAAATTATTCAGCTTAATAGAGAAATAAAAGGAAAAAATAATTGAAATTAATAAACAAAAAAATACGAGGAGCATAGTGAACGGACAATAAGCATTACAAGTAAATTACTTTTGGAATCTCTTATATGTATGCTTTGTATAATGAACTGCAATATTATCTTTCGCAATTTTAGCATAAAAGCAAAACTGACTTCGTAAAAAAATGGTTATTTTCACAGATTAAAAAAAAATCAAACTACTTTCATATTCCGTTGCATTAATCTAATGAAATTTCAGATACGGTAATTTATGCATGTCTTTACCTCTCTTAGTATTTGTAAGCTGATGAAATAGACACAGTGTGGTGAAATGAAAACGTAGTATGAAGACGTAAGAATTTATCTTACTTGAGGAAAAGCGATACAAATTCATATTCACAAAATCTGCGTATGAAAATGAAAGACTAGAAGTAACAATTTTGGTTCACATTATTTCACAACACTCAATATGACCGCTGGAACCTCAGTAACATGTCACCCTGTTCGTACATTATTTTAATGAGCTATAAATGCGTTTCTATTCACAAATAAAGCCTTTCACCGGAATGGTTATTCCACAAATGCATACAAGACATACAAAAACATTTAAAATGGTTCGATATAAAATTCTGCTAAAGAGACTCTGTCAGGGTATAGAGAGGTCTGGGCTGCGTTGTAGTATTATTAAAGCTCCTGATGCATATGCACACAGGGAATACAAAGGGTGGATAACATGTAAAACTTCAAAATGCCAACAACGGTAAAGCAAAAATCACCAACAACCAGGAAAGAAAATATAGAGAAGGAACAGAGAAAATTGCTAGAAGCACGGATCCTGGACCACGGCACTGACGGTAAAGTTTAGAAGTAAATTAATTAAAAGGATTGGAGCGTCCTTTGTGAACTTTATCTGTATTCTGGGGGGTCACTGTTGCTTTGTTCTGTAAATAAAGTTTCTTTTTAATTCTTTTATTTTCTTACTGGGAAATACACACGCACAAATTATAGTGTAGCGTATGGGCATGTGGCCGCCCCCAAGAAAGGACTTTAAGGACCAAGGTCCCTCTCCTGAAGGTCGTGGGCAACTGTAGGGGAAGCCTATCCCTTGATGTCAAAGTCCCCACTAATCGCGATGTTCTACTGGAAAAAATGACCTTGTGAGTTGTCACGGCAGGAAACTCGATGTCCCAGAATGAGTAAAGCATAAAATGAATACTTATAAAGAAATTACCGTGCAAATAAATTTGGAAAAAAGGAAGGGATAGCCTAGCATAAGTCCTTGTAACACAAACACCCCACCACACACACACAACACCACACACACACACACACACACACACACACACACACACACATATATATTTTATATATATATAATATATATATTATATATATATATATATATATATATATATTCTTCTTTATGGTAGGTTCAGTCTGAGCGCCGTGATCAGCTGATACTTTAATTGTGGTTTTCATGTTGTGATGCTCTTGGAGTGAATATGGTAGGGTCCCCCGTTCCTTTCCAGGAGTGCCGGTGTAACTTTTTAGTAATCTTTCCTCTTTTTTTTATCCGGCTTGGGACCAGCATGATTTGGGCTGGGTAGGGAGCAATCGAGGTGAATTCCTTGCCAAAGAAAACGCGCCAGTCGGTGACCCCGAACCCTCGAACTCGACTGCCGTCGAGACAGTCTTGAGTCCGACGCCTAACCATTCGCCACCGCGGCCTTGACGATCATGGTCTTCCATGATTTTTCTTGGCATTTTAGAGCGGTGTTTTGCCATTGCCTCCGCCCCGGTTTTTTTTTTTTTTTTTATCAGTCACCATCTCTATTTCCCCGGCACTGACTTGGGCCAGCTTTGGGACCCCGTGGCAGCAGGCAATAGAGTGAATTCTTGCCCAAAAAAAAAAGGAACAAAAGGCCGTCCCCCGGGGACTCGAACCCTCGAACTCAGATTGGCCGTCGTGACAGTCTTGAGTCCGACGCTCTAACCTTCGCTACCGCGGCCCTATATATATATTATTATATAAAATATTATATATATGATTATATATATTATTTTATATTATATATATATGCCAGACAAACTCCCCTATCACAACACGAATTTATTTTTTCAGAACGGTGGAGTTGAACAGTTTTAGCATTATACAGTGCATAACAACGTAAATACGTTTGAATATTGGCATTTAAAGGAATAAACTAATCATAAATATACACAACCGCCGTAAGTGAACGTTCTAAACCTGCACATGATATTCTTAGGAATATCAAATAATTTCGATCATTAGACAAAGAGATACTCGCCATGCCAGCACGGGTGCTCACGTAGCCACGTATTTTGACCATACTACACAGTCAAACTGTAACCGATGCAACGCACATACACTTACACTTACACACCCATATACCGAAACGTCAGCGTGCGTCTCGAGTGCACGCAGATACTCCGCCACTCAGTTATGCGCACACACGTACACCGTCCGAATGCCCCACAAATAGAATACACACATACTACATACTCATACTAGCACGTGTTGTGCACACTATGGAGCGTAAACCACACGCTGGAATATCGGATGACATCATCTAGGAGGGGAAGGTGCTGAGTGCAGTGTCATGCAATGTAGGAACTTCTTTATAATGAAACTAAAAAAAAATCCACTAAAATGTAAATTCAAAATCAGAAGTATATGTGTGTCGTTAAATATTGCCTGGATGTAACTTTTTAAATTCCCAAGTAATAAAAATGCATAAATAAAACTTCAAAAAAATTTATAAAACAAGATTCAAATACCATTGGACGTTTAGGGTCTGTCCATGGCCACCTCCCTTCGCGACGTTTACGATAAAATTAAACAGATCCTCTTCCGCCATTTCATCTTCCCTATTATGTTTCCACACAAAAGGCTCGGGTTTCATATTCACTTCTCTTTATCTAATGTAGATAACGACACGGTCCGTCTGTCCCCGAGGATTGGCTTTTTCAGTAATGACGTCCCTCTCCGTGAAAATGATGATGAGGAATCCTGTGCTAATTTTGAATATTTTCTCGAAATTTTTTGTGGAACTATCACCTGGCGTTGAAGTCTTCGACATACTTATTGACAAGTTTTCTCATATTATTAAATGAGATTGTGTTCTTCTGGATCAGATGGCCGTGGAGATTCAGCGAAAACAGGTATTGACTCGGATTACTTGGATAATTGAGAGACTGAATTGAGTTCTCTACAGTTTCCAGTTTCCTGCCTCAGCGGATCGATGTGGAAATGTGTAACTGTTATAAAGGCGCACTCTAGTCAGGTGAATAATAATGGCTATACATTTCATGTCGGCCATCATACAGTGTGTCCCCTTTGTGCAAACAGTTTATGTGTTTATGTAAATATTTTTTTTTCTTTTGTTTTCTTTTATTCATTAATTACCTTTTTTAAGAGAAATTCATGGGAAATGATCAGAATCTACCGTTTCATTTCCCCCCTGTATGTTAAGGCGATATAATGGCTTTTTTTAAGAGTTTGTGTGAATGATACGCATTCACCGCATCACAATCTTGTAGGACATGCTTGGGCCCCAACATAGCGTTTGGAATTTTTTCCACACATTTGCAGCTAAAACGGTGAACATATGGAAGTTGAAGCGCATAAAAATTATATATGTATATAGACAGATAGATATAAGTATATCTATTATATCTACATATATTAATACCTATTACAATACACGCATATCATTAAAAATACATATATATGTAATGTATTATACATATTGTAAAACAACACACATCTCTCTCACTCTGTCTGTTCCCCCCCCCCCCTCTCTCTCTCTCTCTCCTCTCTCTCTCTCTCTCTCTCTCTCTTTAATATATTATTATAATATACAATAGAGATTATATATATATATATATATATAATATATTCATTATATATTATATATATATACATATTTTTATATATATATATTTTTCATTATTATACATATATATACAAAATTCATATATATTTTATATATATATATATATATTATATATATATATTATATATAGAGAGAGAGAGAGAGAGAGAGAGGAGAGAAAGGGAGAGAGGGGGGGGGGGAGACAGACCCGAGTGAGAGAGATGTGGTGTGTTACATATATGTATAACTACATATTTGTATATTTATATATGGTTAATTTGTAATATGTTTTATATATATGTATAAAATATTATATACTTATATCATCTGTCTATATACATATTATATTTTTATGCGCTTCAACTTCCATATGTGCTTCACCGTTTTTGCTGCATATGTTGGATAACTTCCAACAGCATAAAGTTGAGGCAAGCATTGTCTCAACAAAATATGTGAAGCGGTGAATGCGTATCATTCACCAAACTCTTAAAAAGCCTTTTTATCTGCTTAAAATCACAGGCGGACGGTAGTTCTGATCATTTCCCCTGCAATTTTCACTTAAAAGTAATTAATGAATAAAAGAAACAAAGAAAAAAAAATATTTACATAACCATAACTGTTTGCTACTAACACACCTGTACTTGATGGCCGACAATGAATGTATAGCATTATATTCACCTGACTAGAGTGCGCCTTTATAACACCTAACCTTCCACATCGATCCGCTGTCCAGAAACTGGGAAAATGTTAGAAACTCAAATTAGTCTCTCCACTATATCACAAGTTAATCCAGTCAATACCTGTCTTTCGCTGAAACTCCACAGGCATCGATCCAAGGAACACAATCCTCTTTTTCTAAATGAAAACTTGTCATAGTATGTTCGAAAAACCCCAACGCCCGTAGTGATAGTTCCACAAAAAAATTCTCGCAGAAATGAATTTCATAAATTAGCACAGGATTCCTCATCATCAGTTCACGGAGAGGACGTCATTATCTGCAAGCCCTAATCCCTCAGAGACAGACAACCCGTGTCGTTATCTACATTAGATGAAGAGAAGTGAATTAAACCGCAGCTTTTGTGGGAAATAATCATGGAAGATGAAAATGGCGGAAGAGATCCTTGTTTAATTTTTATCGTAACGGTCGCGAAGGGAAGGGGGCCATGGGGCCCGCACCCCAAAGTCCAATGGGATTTGATCCTGTTTTTTATAATATTTTTCTGACAGTAAATTTTATTAGCATTTTTTTATAATCTTGGAATAAAAAGTTACATCCAGGGAATATTTAACGAACACATTAATACTTCTGATATTGAATTTACACTTTAGTGGGGGTTTTCTTTTAGTTTCTTTTAAATGAAGTTCCACATTAGCAGACCGCACTTTAGCACCCTTCCCCTCTTAGAGATTTCTCTCCGAGTATTTTCAGCGTGTGTTACCCCTCCCATAGTGTGCACAACACGTGCTAGTATGAGTATGTATGTGTGTGTATTTGCCCATGTTGGTTGGGCATTCGGACGCGTGACGTGTTGCGCATAAATGAGTGCGCGAGTGTTATCTTGCGTGCCTCTGAACCCGCTGTACGTTTCCGTGTATATGCGGTGTGTAAATGTAAGCTGTATGTGCATTTCATCGGTTGTCACATGCTTGACTGTGTAAGTATGTGTCAACATACTGCTACGTGAGATCGTGCTGTGCATGGCGAGTATCCTCTTTTGTCCTGATATCGAAATTTATTGATTTCCAAGAATATCAGTCAGTTTAAATTTAAAAGTTCACTTACGGGGGATGTGATGATTTTGTATTAGTTTATTTCCTTTTAATGCATATTTCTAACGTATTTTTAAATGTTTGTTATTGCACTGTTTATAATGTCTAAAACTGTTCACACTCCACCGTTCTTGAAAATAATACATTCGTTGTTCTGCTGTACACGGGATTTTGGTCTTTGGGTTAATATTATATATATCTATATAAAATATATAGATATATGGTATATATGTATATATTATATATATATATATATTATATAGGGCCGCGGTAGCCGAAAGGTTAGAGCGTCGGAACTCAAGACTGTCACACGCAATCTGAGTTCGAGGGTTCGAGTCACCGGCCGCGACGGCCCTTTGTTCCCTTGGGCAAAGGAAATTCACCTCTATTGCCTGCCTACCCACTGGTGGCCAAACTGGCCCAAGTCATGCGGGGGGAAATAGAGGTGACTCGATAAAAAAAAAAAAAAACACCGGGCGAAGGCAATGGCAAACCACGCTCTAAAATTCCAAGAAAAATCATGGAAGCCCATGATCGTCAAGGCCGTGGCCGAATGGTTAGGCGCGGACTCAAGACTGTCTCGACGCAAATCTGAGTTCGAGGGTTCAGTCACGACTGGCGCTTGTTCCTTTGGCAAGGAACTTCACCTCGATTGCCTACCTAGCCGCCAAATCAGTGCGGGCCAGCCATTTAAAAAAAAGAGAGAAAGATTACTAAAAGTACCCGGGACTCTCCGTGAAAAGGGAAATGGGGCCCTACCACGTATTTACTCCAAGAGCATCACAACATGAAACCACATTAAAGTATCATGCTGTGATCACGGCGCTCAGACATACCTACCATTAAAAGAATAATATATAGATATATATATATTATATATTTTTATATAATATATAATATATATATATATGTGTGTGGTGTGTGTGTGTGGTGTGTGTGTGTTGTGTGTGTGTTGTGTGTGTGTGTGTGTGTTTGTGTTACAAGGATTATGCTAGGCTATCCTTCCTTTTTTTCCAATTATTTGCACGGTAATTTCATATAAAATATTCATTTTATGTTTACTCATTCTGGACATCGAGATTTCCTGCGTGACAACTCACAAGGTCATATTTCCAGAGAACATCGCGTATGGTGGGGACTTTGACATCAGGGATAGCTTACCCACAGTTGCCCACGACCTTCTGGGGAGGGACCCTTGGGCCTTAAAGTAACTTTCTTGGGGCGACACATCCCATACCTGCACTATAATTTGTGGTGTGTTTCCCAGTAAGAAAATAAAGAATTAAAAAGAAACTTATTTTACAGAACAAAGCAAAAAGTATTATATTATATAATACTATCTAGTAGTGGAAATCGTCGTAGGAGAATAGTACGTGTGCTAGAATTCCAGACCGCGTTCGATGAATGATGATATGTCGCGTCAACATCTGAGCTCATTACCGGCGAATACCTTGATAAACGGAAATATTAAAATATTTCAATTTTTAAAAATCTATCAATAAATATCTTACAAATAACAATAAATATTATATTAAAAATCAAATTATAAATATTATGCTCTAAATTTATGAATTTATTGCATAAACATTATGCATAATCATATTTTATTGAAAATATTATTCTCCCTAAGGAAACTAATAAGACCTATGTCACAGTCCCCCCCCCCCCCCAATACATTTTTCAGTGTATATGGGGGAGATAAGTACACACGACTTTGGTCTGAGAATGTTGCACATCTTTCCACTACATGTGCGATCGTTAATGGCTCTTGGCATCCTTCACAAAGTGCTTGACTTTTAGCCGTCATCGGCCCATGAGTTAGTCTTGTGTGCCCGATTCTTGGTCTTGTTAATGCAACTTCCACTTTTCGGTTGGGATGGATGCTAGTCACCCAACTGCCAAGGTCATCTCTAATCTCTCATCTTTCGTAGCTTGTTTCTAGAGGTATGCCTTCATTGTTCCCTCCATTTATCGCGAAAACAACTCCTGATGCTGGGTTTCAAGTCGATGTGTGAGAGAGGAAAACGAGCATCACAGGGTTGAGCGGCAGCTGCCCTGGTCTTCCGATCAGCTCGCTCATTCCCACTTATACCATGTGTTAGCACCCAACATAGTTTTCTTTTTACGTGTTGACATCAGTGCAAGCCAATCTTGAACCTCCCTCACCACTCGATGTGATGAGTTTAAACTCTTGATTGCTTGTAAGGCTCTACGAGAGTCACAATATATTAGAATAGAATGATTTGTAAGATCACTAGTCATCTTAACTACTGCAAGGATGGCATGTATCTCTGCAGTGAAGATCAAGGCTGCTAGAGAAAGACTGCTAAATGCAGTCTTCCTTCTGCTCACTGCTGCAAAGCCCGCACCATTTTCAGTTTTCGAACCATCTTTATATATTGCATCTGATCCTTGGTACTTAGAAATGTGTTGAAGAAATCTCTCTCTGACCTCTGCTTCGGATCTCTCCCCTTTCTCAATTCCGACCAAATCCAGCTCGTCTTGATTATTCCAAGGGGGGAATTGAAAATTCCAACAGCCAAAACCTTAGTGGGATTTAAATTTAGATCTTCCACAAGATTCCTCATTCTCCTACCTTAGGATCGGCTATCCTTAAGGGGGTTGAAAACCAATCTGGATGTAGGAGATCCCGGAATCCTTTGTAGTCTCGTGTAGTAAAGCTACATTAAGAACTGAGTCCAACATCCGGTCAAGTCAAGTTTACTACGAACAAGCGCTCGGTAAAGCCGCAGAAGCGTTGTACGGTCTGCACCCCACGATAGATATGAAAGAACGACCCGCGTTCGAGACCGTTCCATGTGGAATCATACATACCCCCATTTTTCTTTTTCTCGTATAAACAATTCTAAAAAAAATGATAAATAGGATAATTTTTATGGTAGTTCATATAATCAAACAGAATTTCAAAAGTATTATATGTAGGTTCGGACAGATGAGAAGCCATTCGGCAAAAGCACTTGTGTCGCGAACACGGCTGTAGCAATAAGAAATTTCACTGTAAAATAGAAAGATCAGTCTTCTATTAATTTAATTTAACCAGACCTATTCCCAATATGTAAATTGTTAAATAATGAGTGACTAAATAGAGATTTATATACGGAGAGGTAAATAGATATATAATTGGGGAGAGAAAGAAAGATTGTTTGTGATCGCCATTCATTAAGCATTTACACACCACAAGAGATGGAAACTTAACATACTACTGCACAAGGCGTAACGTCAGCATTTTAAGGGGGGTAAGGTGGGTTTTGCGAGAGAAGCGAACAAGAATTTAGAAAAAAAGGAGTTTTTCTACGGAACTACATACTGCAGGTTTAATGTATTATTTTTCATTTTCTTGTATGAACAATTCTGACAAAGATAGTGAATATGAAAATCGTCATAGTAATTCATATAATCAATAAGAATTTCAAATTTATCATGTGTAGACCCCGACAGATGAGAAGCTATTAGCCAAAAGCGCTTGTAACGCGAACACAGCTTTATTAAAAAGAAATTTTATTGTAAAATAGGAAAGATCAGACTTGTCTGAATCTAATTCAATCACACTTAATGCCGTCGTGTAAATTATTACCGGAGCTCACACCAAGTGCCCTCGCAAGCTTGCATCAGTTCGTGCAACCGAGTACTTTGTTGCAAATTGAGACTTAAATGAAAAATATCTAGTGGACAATGAGTGACTAAATAGAGATTAATATACGGAGAGGTAAACAGATATATAATCGGGGAGGGAAAGAGATTGTGGGATCGACATTCATTATCCATTTACACAAACAAAAAAGATGCACACTAAACACATTATTGCACTGGGGCGTCTTTTCGGCTTTTTCTTTTTTGGGAGGGCAGAGGTGGGTTTGCGAGAGAAGAGAGCAAGAATTTAGATATATGAAGTTTTCTAGGGGCCTTTTTTAACCGGACCGATATACTGTAGGCGTAATAATGTAATAATAATCATAATAATATGATTATTATTATCATTTTTATCATTTCAGTTATTATTATTATTATTATTATTATAATCATTATTATTAACATTATCATTAACATTATCTTATAATATGATTGAAGTGCTGGTAATAATAATTATGAATGATAATATTATTAATATTGATAA
Organism: Penaeus monodon; assembly: GCF_015228065.2. NCBI lineage: Eukaryota > Metazoa > Arthropoda > Malacostraca > Decapoda > Penaeidae > Penaeus > Penaeus monodon. The sequence continues at coordinate 33,798,300 of NC_051399.1, forward strand.
TAAATCACAATATTAACAATGATGATAATAATGATGATAAAAAATAATAATGATGTTAATGATAATAATGAGAATAATGATAATCATAATAATGAAATTATTAGGAGAACTAATGATAATAATGATAATAACAATAATAACAACAATTATAATAATAATCTACGCGCTTGTGTGCGTAACTGGGTATGAATGTAGATAAACGTAGATGCATATAATAAATTTGAAGATCTTGAAAAATGGAAGAAACTTTCTTCGTTTTGTAGCATCTTAAACAAATAAATTTTTGAACATAAGCAAATAATGGCCTTTTCAAAACACCAATTGGACGGAGCATCGAAACACAGTTTTTCAAATTTTTGGAAGCATAAGCACAGAAATACATGAATGTAATCCTAATTC
>NC_051399.1:33798798-33803798 GCF_015228065.2 Penaeus monodon
TGGGCTGCGTTGTAGTATTATTAAAGCTCCTGATGCATATGCACACAGGGAATACAAAGGGTGGATAACATGTAAAACTTCAAAATGCCAACAACGGTAAAGCAAAATCACCAACAACCAGGAAAGAAAATATAGAGAAGGAACAGAGAAAATTGCTAGAAGCACAGATCCTGGACCACGGCACTGACGGTAAAGTTTAGAAGTAAATTAATTAAAAGGATTGGAGCGTCCTTTGTGAACTTTATCTGTATTCTGGGGGGTCACTGTTGCTTTGTTCTGTAAATAAAGTTTCTTTTTAATTCTTTTATTTTCTTACTGGGAAATACACACGCACAAATTATAGTGCAGCGTATGGGCATGTGTCGCCCCCAAGAAAGGTACTTTAAGGACCAAGGTCCCTCTCCATGAAGGTCGTGGGCAACTGTAGGGTAAGCCCATCCCTTGATGTCAAAGTCCCCACTAATCGCGATGTTCTACTGGAAATATGACCTTGTGAGTTGTCACGGCAGGAAATCTCGATGTCCCAGAATGAGTAAAGCATAAAATGAATACTTATATGAAATTACCGTGCAAATAATTAGGAAAAAAAGGAAGGGATAGCCTAGCATAAGTCCTTGTAACACAAACACACACACACACACACACACACACACACACACACACACACACACACACACACACACACACACACATATATATATATATATATATATATATATATATATATATATATATATATATATATATATATATTCTTCTTTTAATGGTAGGTTCATGTCTGAGCCGCCGTGATCACAGCATGATACTTTAATTGTGGTTTTCATGTTGTGATGCTCTTGGAGTGAATACGTGGTAGGGTCCCCAGTTCCTTTCCACGGAGAGTGCCGGTGGTACCTTTTTAGGTAATCTTTCTCTCTTTTTTTTTATCCGGGCTTGGGACCAGCACTGATTTGGGCTGGCTAGGTAGGCAATCGAGGTGAAGTTCCTTGCCCAAAGGGAACAACGCGCCAGTCGGTGACTCGAACCCTCGAACTCAGACTGCCGTCGAGACAGTCTTGAGTCCGACGCTCTAACCATTCGGCCACCGCGGCCTTGACGATCATGGGCTTCCATGATTTTTTCTTGGCAATTTTTAGAGCGGTGGTTTTGCCATTGCCTTCCGCCCGGTGTTTTTTTTTTTTTTTTTTTATCGAGTCACCATCTCTATTTACCCCGGCACTGACTTGGGCCAGCTTGGCCACCCAGTGGCTAGGCAGGCAATAGAGGTGAAGTTCCTTGCCCAAGGGAACAAAGGGCCGTCGCGGCCGGTGACTCGAACCCTCGAACTCAGATTGCCGTCGTGACAGTCTTGAGTCCGACGCTCTAACCATTCGGCTACCGCGGCCCTATATATATATATATATATATATATATATATATATATATATATATATATATATATATATATATATATATAATGCCAGACAAACATCCCGTAGTACAGCAGAACAACGAATGTATTATTTTCAAGAACGGTGGAGTGTGAACAGTTTTAGACATTATAAACAGTGCAATAACAAACAGTAAAATACGTTAGAAATATATGGCATTAAAAGGAAATAAACCAATACATAAAATCATACACATACCGCCGTAAAGTGAACTGTTCAATAAACCTGCACATGATATTCTTAGGAATATCAATAAATTTCGATATCAGACAAAAGAGATACTCGCCCATGCACCGCACGGATGCTCACGTAGCCACGTATGTTGACACATACTTACACAGTCAAGCATGTGACAACCGATGCAACTGCACATACAGCTTACACTTACACACCCGCATATACACGGAAAACGTACAGCGTGCGTCTCAGAGTGCACGCAAGATAACACTCGCGCACTCAGTTATGCGCACACACGTACACGCGTCCGAATGCCCACACCAACATAGGCAAATACACACATACATACATACTCATACATATGCACGTGTTGTGCACACTATGGGAGCGTAAACACACGCTGGACACTACTCGGGATGAGCATCATCTAAGGAGGGGGAAGGGTGCTGAGTGCAGTGTCATGCTAATGTAGGAACTTCATTTATAATGAAAACTAAAAGAAAAATCCCACTAAAAGTGTAAATTCAATATCAGAAGTATTAATGTGTGTCGTTAAATATTGCCTGGATGTAACTTCTTATTCCAAGTATTATAAAAAATGCAAAGATATAATACTGTCAGAAAAAAATATTATAAAACAAGGATTCAAATACCATTGGACGTTAGGGTGCTGTCCCATGGCCACCTCTCCCTTCGCGACCGTTTACGATAAAATTAAACAAGGATCCTCTTCCGCCATTTCATCTTCCATGATTATGTTTCCCACACAAAAGGCTGCGGTTTCATATTCACTTCTCTTCATCTAATGTAGATAACGACACGGGTCGTCTGTCTCTGAGGGATTAGGGCTTTGCAGATAATGACGTCCCTCTCCGTGAAACTGATGATGAGGAATCCTGTGCTAATTTATGAAATATTCATTTCTGCGAGAAATTTTTTAGTGGAACTATCACTCATGGGCGTTGAGTCTTCGAACATACTTATTGACAAGTTTTCTCATATTATGTAAAATGAGGATTGTGTTCACTTCTGGATCAGATGGCCTGTGGAGATTCAGCGAAAGACAGGTATTGACTCGGATTACTTGTGATAATAGTGGAGAGACCTGAATTGAGTTCTCTAACAGTTTCCAGTTTCCTGGCATCAGCGGATCGATGTGGAAGTGTGTAGGCTGTTATAAAGGCGCACTCTAGTCAGGTGAATAATAATGGCTATACATTTCATTGTCGGCCATCAAGTACAGGTGATGTCCTTAGTAGCAAACAGTTTATGTGTTATGTAAATATTTTTTTTTTCTTTTGTTTTCTTTTATTCATTAATTACCTTTTTAAGATGAAAATTGCATGGGAAATGATCAGAATCTACCGTTTCACCGCCTGTGATGTTAAGGCAGATAATAATGGCTTTTTTTAAGAGTTTGTGTGAATGATACGCATTCACCGCATTCACATATCTTGTTGAGGACAATGCTTGGCCTCAACATATGCTGTTTGGAAGTTATCCCACACATATTGCAGCTAAAACGGTGAAGCACATATGGAAGTTGAAGCGCATAAAAATATATATATGTATATAGACAGATAGATATAAGTATATACATATATATATACATATATATAAATACATATATACAAATACACGCATATACATAAATATACATATATATGTATGTATATATACATATATGTATACACACACACATCTCTCTCACTCTGTCTGTCTCCCCCCCCCCCTCTCTCTCTCTCTCTCTCTCTCTCTCTCTCTCTCTATATATATATATATATATATATATATATATATATATATATATGTATATATATATATATATGAATATATGTATATATATGTATAGTATATATGAATATATACATATATATATATGTATATATATATATATATATATACATTATACACACACACATATATACATATATATACATGCATACATATATGTGTATATATGTGCACACACACACACACACACACACACACACACACACACACACACACACACACACACACACACACACACACACACACACACTCACTCACTCATACACACAAACACACACATATTTATGTGTAAGTGTGTGTGTGTGTGTGTGTGTGTGTGTGTGTGTGTGTGTGTGTGTGAGTGTAATTGTGATTGTGATTGTGAGTGTGAGAGTGAGTGTGTGTGTGATTGTGTGAGTGTGTGAGTGTGAGTGTGAGTGTGAGTGAGTCTGCTGTGCTGGAATATCTTACAATTTACTATTTCAGTTTTCTATACATTGTATGTAGTATATGTTAAGATACCTTTTATTGCATTCATTTTTTTGCGGGGGAGGTTGTAAATATGAAACATTTCTAATTTTGGTTTTGTTTTCGGAATAATACGCCTGGATCAAAAGGATCAAAGAAACACTAAATTTCTTTGATTCGCCATTGATTAAAAGTCTGGACCTCACATTTAAAAAGTGTTTTACCTGACGCTGACAGGGGATGAAATACTAAATAAAGCGTTTTGCCGAAACACGTATTATATTATTTTAAAAAATAGAACATAAAAAATCAGTATTAAGAGCTTTTTTAAAGATAAAATACGTTATCTTTTGGTTGGACTAATGAGTGCTGCATCGAGTATCTTCAGGGAAGTAGGGCTTACGCGCGAGAGGTTTTCCATTCTGTTTTTTCTTCAGACGCTGTGGTTTCATCCTTGTGCGCGGGTGAGACCTAGCACAGAGCACTTAGATGGTGTTTTTGACGAAATAGGGGAGGTTAGGAGCAAATGGGACGTTATAAAACTGTCTAGAAAATATAGGTAAAGTTGTAATAGTTATATTTAAACACTATGATTGCATCGTTATTCGCTGCACAAAGTCAGTGACCGGTTTGGAAACCACTGAACTTTATTCATATTGACAAATGGAGAAAGGGTATGGATGAGAATGAATATCTTCACAATACAAGAAAGGTATTTAATCGGTTTCGATTATAATCGAAACCGGATAAATATATCTTTTGTATTGTATTTCTGACGAAGATATAATCATAACCGGTTAAATACATCTCTTGCGTTGTGATATTCATTCTCTTTCATACCTTTTCTACAATCAACAACCACTTTGCCCCGCCATGCTTGCTCTGCTCAGGAATTAATGTGAAAGAATAAATGGCGTTAAGGACTTTCTCACCTTTCAAGTAACCAGAAAATAATACCGTCTCTCTGGCTATAGCACAATTTCATACGGTGAATTCTATTATGTATATATATTTGTATATATATGTATATATATATGTGTTATATATATATGTATATATAGATGTATATATATATATATATATATATATATATATATATATATTATATATATATATATATATATATGTGTGTGTGTGTGTGTGTGTGTGTGT
>NC_051399.1:33808798-33811298 GCF_015228065.2 Penaeus monodon
AGTCTTGATTCGATTTGCACGGTAGAAGGGCTAGGTTTAGTATGTGGGGGCAGAACATATATTTGCAAATGTTATAAAAAATAAAACCGAAAACCGGAATCCTGGGACCAGTGTCAAGGGTTACATGTCATTTGTGACACCTTTTGAGGTGTCACAAATGACAAAACCTCCAAACTACGAGAAGTTATTAATATCAGTATAATTATATCAGTATATATATATATATATATATATATATATATATATATATATATATATATATATATATATATATATATATATACATGAGTGGTGTGTGTGTGTGTGTGTGCAAGAGTGATGGTATAAGTTCACATAAGAAAGGAAAGGTCCAAACAGTTGATACAAAAATATTTACTATTGATTATAATTCTAGTTATAAAACAATATGATATCAGCACAACAGATCACAGACAGGACAACATGACAGTCGTGTCATGAGGGTTTGATAGGAATAAAATATCGTCAATATTTATAGGGAGTGAATGTCCGAAGGCCTTTTCGTCACATTGATCCTTCAAGGTATAAAGAACAAAACATAAACAAAGGTGTGTATATACAGGCTGTCGCACGTCTAATCACCGATGTAGTCTGACAGCTCAGACTACATCTTCATATACCAATAGAGCGAATCTGCACATTAGGAACGTGGATCTCTGAAGATAGCGACAAGTTACCAGTAAATGTCCAAAGATCGGATGCATTAGCATTCGATCGCAAGATACATCAACCTGTGGCCAGTTACCATCGCGTTTATCAGTTATATAAATTGGGGTACTAATGGACTCGACCTTTCAAGCAGTAACTGCGGTTATTGAGAGGGATGAACACTTTGGACACCTGTACGCTGGGCAGGAATAGAGGCAGCTGCGTTCGAGTACCTGTGGAGACGCACCAATCTATAATAGGCCAAGCAGCAGGAGTTCTGGTACTGTGTAGCCCGTCATATTCTGGAGGTGAAGAATTCCCACTGCGAGGAAATCCCACTGCACCAGAGGACCAAACTGCAGTTCTTCCGAGTATAACGGAAACCCTGTTTGAGTTGACAAGTCATTCTCAAGAATCCTTGTAAACCATGATATTACTGCTGCCTCTCTCTACGCCTCTCTGTTTTCCTTCTTATTCCACTCACTCCCTTTTTCCTCTCCCATCGTCTACCTCCCCTTAATCACTCTCCCTCTTTGCGTCCTCCCCCCCCCAACCCCACCCCATCCACCTCTCTCTCTCTCTCTCTCTCTCTCTCTCTCTCTCTCTCTCTCTCTCTCTCTCTCTCTCTCTCTCTCTCTCTCTCTCTCTCTCTCTCTCTGTCTCTCTCTCTCTCTCTCTCTCTCTCTCTCTCTCTCTCCCTCTCTCTCTCTCTCTGCTTTCTCCCTTTTATGTTTCATGTACGAGCAGGAATAAGATATTTGTACTGCTTTCCCTTCGTTTACAGGAAATCCGTGAAACTATCAAAGGTTACAGTTGAAAGTAACATGCTTTACATATCATATATATATTTACATATATATATATATATATATATATATATATATATATATATATATATATATATATATATATAAACTATCGCATTCTGTTCTAATATAAGAAAACACATTAAAAAGGAAAGGAAAATGGGCAGGAAAAGACAATACTACCCTTAGCAACGACTTGTTCCACCATGGAAGAAAAGAACACACACACACACACTCTCACACACACACACACTCATATATATGTGTATATATATATTATATAATATATATAAATATATATATATATATATATACATAGGCGGCGGAAGCGGGGGGCAGAGGGGCGAGCGCCCCCCCAGAATGAAAACTGGAGGGGCGAGAGTATATCTCCGCCCCCCCCCCCGAAATTGCTGAAAAATTGTGCTTTACATTTGGTTTTACACGTTCACACAGACTAATAAAAATATACTATAATTATACTATATCTCATTTTACCAGAATGGGTATCACTCTTACAGTAGACATGTTAGTTTCCATAGCATAGTATAGTAAAGGACAGACTTTCCTGTGCTCATGAACGCCTAAATAGCGGAGTTCGAATGGGCATGTAATTTATTTTTTAAGCAAATCGCCCCCTCCCCACGCCACCACAGCAAAACAGTTAACACACACAGATAAATTGTGGAAGCCAAAAGGATATATTACCTCTTGGTATTATTTATTTAACGCAGAACTGAATACACTGATGTGCTAAGTATATAATTATGTGAGAACTGTGTCATGCGCATGTTGTTGTGTGAAAGGCGCTTTTTGTCTAAAAGACCATCAAACTATGCATTACTTCAAAAGCCGAAAAGTTTAGTTTTTAAATTACACAGTTTATTGTTTTGATTATTTGTTTATTGGTATATTCATAGGTACAGACCTACAGTATCAGTATCAGAACATATATAGGGAAATAATAGGAATGAAAACCTATGAGTTATGTTCCAGGCACGTCCTGGATGAAAAACCTTTAAACACAGATA
>NC_051399.1:33816298-33842474 GCF_015228065.2 Penaeus monodon
AGAGAGAGAGAGAGAGAGAGAGAGAGAGAGAGAGAGAGAGAGTGGCAAAGTGAGAGTGAAAATGAGAGAGAATTATAGATGATGGATACTAAGAAAATAGAAAGACAAATATACAGAGAAAGTTCGGGAATAATTAAAGGTTAATACAAAGACAGAAAAAAATAAGCCATACAGACAGACGTAGCGGGGAAGGAGAATTTAAAAGACTAAGTTGAAAAATACTTACTATTCTTCTTCTTCCATATCCATTTTTCTCTCCTTTTCAGTTCAGTTTTGAATTTCGAACGAAAAGAGGATTGCAGCAATATCCCCTCCCCATATACCCAGATTTAACCAGTTAAACCCCTTTTTAAAAGTTATTTCGGTAACAATGCCATGTGCTTGTGTGAACGTGACAGAAATCAGCTGGTTTCATGCCCTCTACTTTTCGCAGAATAATGTTCCTACCAAATAAATTATGTGTGTATTGTCACTGTATACTATTGTTATTTACTATTGATGTTACAAAAGCAAAACATAAGCAAAAGCTAGAGGTTAATTAAGAAGAGTGATCTGCTTGTTCCTTGAATAAGCTTCGGATGCAGCGATCTCTGACACATTGATAAAGGGGGAGAGGACTATGATACATTTACTTATTGTAAATTACGCGATGAACCTAAAAAACGCTCATTTACTCATTACATCACTAGTAGTGCAGTGTAATCTGTGACTTCAGATCTGCCAGTTGTTTAGGTGTAACGTTGTAATTATTGTTGTTGTACCATTATTGATGTTTTCGTTATACTCTTTTTGCATTACACTGCAGTCCGTAAGGTGCCTAATCTCATGTTTAAAACTGATTTACAGAGATCGTCAGAATGCTAACCTTGCGTTGGCTAAACTGGAAAGTGCGGCACTCTTCGTCGATAACTGAGGCGCAACAGCTATGCCATAATGAATATAGTGCGCAAAGCCAGACTAATTCACAAATATGACTCATGGTAAAAGTCTGAAACCCAATACACTTGTGGAAAAAGTCTATTGTCTTCATGCCCTCAAGGTACAGTTCTCGAGTCTAAGTTGTATAGGAAATCGATACTCTAGAAAAATCAAAATGATTTTATTATATTTCATAAGTCAACGATATCAGGCCTGGGCATCGAGTGTATTGGAGAACGAACATTTCCCAGACCAAGTGCTCTGGAAACGCAACGAGGTCAGCGAGATTTTTTTAATAGGATTTATGAATGGGGGAGGTTGGGGATTCACGGCAGCAGACCTGATGTTCACCTTATTTTTTAACAAACGAAAAAGAAACGCAAAATGATTCTGGTTTTGCGTAGGTGATTTTTTTTAAGAGTTTTGTTCTATGCTGGCCTCCTCGGGTATTAATGAACCGACTCACCTGAAAAATGAAAAGTATTTCGGAAGCTTCCCCCTATAGCATGGTAGTATGATGGTATATATGATATATTTTGAATGTCTGAGCTGTGTGCGTCTACAAGTGTATTGGGTGAAGCCTGTGCGGATATATGAGTGTGCATGTGTGAGGAGGCGTATGTACATGCGTAAGTTTTAATTTTCCTACTTTTTTATGGGAATTTCTCTTGCACACTGATGATCCACTGTTAGAGTTATTTTTTGTCTTCCTGCCATTTGTCTTTAATGAGGGAAATGACTCGTGTATTTCTATAATGTTTATAATGTATTAATTCTTTACTTCGTAAAGAAAATATATTCCTTTTCCTCTGTCAAGCAACATTCAGCGGAGGCTGACAGCTTCAGCTCAAATAGGGAAAGATAAATATTAAGCTATGAGGGTAGTATTTATCAAATATGGGGGGGGGCACTCAGTTTTAAGCTTAGTAACACCAAGGCAGGACGTCATCAGGATTCCTCCTGTGTTCTGGACGATTTTACGGGGATAAACCCCCTCACCTGGGTTGTCCTTATACCCAGAGTGTACGTGGCGCGTGTGGGTGTACATTCACCAAATTGTGTCACATACTATGGTCAGGGCATCTACAAAAACAGTGTTTAGTAAAAATTACGAATACTGAGTGTGGTGCCAAAGTAACAGGGTCCTGTACAAACGACCGTTGGCGAGCCCTGGTGAGTGTATGTGTGACAGCACTTGATCTGCCGCTCGACCCCCCCCCCCCCCCCCCCCCCCCGACCCGCAGGGAATTAATCATCTCAGCTACCACCCCCTCAACCCTCCACCCTACGAGAGGGATTGATTCCACTGAGCACTGGGATATGAACGGTGTGGATTCACCTGCCGACTCCGATGCTGATGACGAGGGATTCCAACTTGTTCAGACGAGAAGGAAGAAAGTGAAGAGCACATCGCGTGACACCAGCAACTTGACCGAGAAAGCAACCGGAGAAAAGACCAAAAAACGCGAACCCATCGCCCCCCCCCCCCCCGGAACAGGTACATTAGACTGGCTTTTCCAAGAGGAAGACCCAGTAGACACGGTCCTGGGGAAATGGACATCCTCGCGCTACGTCTATGTAACAACAAAACTACGTGGCCACACTCCACCCAATGCCGTGTCAAGTAACCAACCCACAGGAATTCCAATGGTGAAAAAACAAGCAAGAGCTTGCTGAATAAAAAATAAATAAATAAATAAAATGAAATAAAATAAATGTTAATGGAAATAAAAAGCGATCGTGTAAACAGGGAAAATATGCTTTCTAATGGCGTCAGTGATGTTGAAAATACGAATGTCTCTGACATTATTATTACGCACGATACCATCGACGGACCATCTGAAAGCGGTGACGACAGTGACAGTGAAAATGACGCCGACGAAGATGTGCAGGAAACGGACGAACTGTGGGACATCACTCAGAAAATTATATCAGGTACGGGTTTATACGTATAATATCAATATGAGGAAAGCGTGCAGAATCAGCGTAAATAAACAAGATGCATCACAGATATGTAATTCTGTACAAGAAATATGCAGACTAAAGGGCATCATCAAACACAAATTTGACCAATCAGCTAATCATAGGGTGTGAAGGGGGACAAGAAAACAATAATTTTTCTTTCATGGAATATACGCGGTGTCAACAATAGAATTAATGAGTTGCTTTACGATATATATAGCAATAATGTTGACGTTATATGTTTACAAGAGCCCTTCACACCAGCCATTAAAATAAACCCGCCCCTAGAATTAGAGGTTACCACTTCTATACGAGCAAAGGAATGACAGACCTATTGACTTATGTCAGTGACGCCATACCGCATAAACTGGTGAAGTTTGATGACAATAATGTGCAGTATCAGCATTTACATATTCGAACAGCCTCTGGGTTTTTCTCTCTGTATAATGTATTGAAGGTGTAAAAAGTTTCAAACTGATTCACTGCCCGACTTTCATAATCACGGCACAATATGCATGAGAGATTTTAATGCTAGGCATTATACATTTGGAGTTGGTAAATGCAATGAAAACGGCGAAGAGTTCCGACATTTTAGATCTATGACCGTCTATGATACAGACAGGGAAACTCATGTGGTGGGAGGCAGGCTAGATAATGTAATAGGAAGGGATCTTGTGCATGGAAATGTCAGAAGCATGTTTGCAACAGAGCTAATCAGTGATCACTTTGCAATAGCAACGAGATACGTTGTTGATAATCTGCAAAAACAAATAGGTTTAAAATTTATGTTCCTCCTTACCTTGAGCACCACTTTAAATCATATATTTATGACTGGTATAACGATTTCACACTTTGGGTCTGTCCAAAGAAAACCGTCAAGAGCAACAACTCACAACGCTCCAAACAACCTAAGTGGGTGACCCTACACTATTAAGGGAGCAAAAGCGAGAGTTCAGGAGCTTTTTGATATCTACCAGCAGGACAACAGCCGTGACAATCTTATTCAGTTTCCTAAGGTTAACAAAAATCCATGGGAATTAAAAACTCATTTCAGAAATTAACACTTTGAACAGTTCCTACAAAGCATTGAGATTGGATGTTCTGATACCGACCCTTCAGACTTTTCTGAGATTACGGAGTGGGAAATGAACAATGCACTGATCAAAGGAAAAGCGTCCGCCCCAGATGACGATGGAATTACCTATAGTGTCCTTCGCTTTATAGCTCAGGTGCCTGGTAATCCCCTTTTGCACCTGTACAGGTTAAGTTTGTCACAGGGTATTCTGCCTGGCCCCAGGATGCGCAGTCTAAGCATCCCTATACCGAAATCAAACACTGATAAATACCGCCCAATTTCACTAACCTAGTATGTATGCACATAATTTTGAACAGACTCAGGTACAGGTTACAAGTTAAATTATCTCACAGACTGCACGGATTTCTATTGGGACGTAGTACACAACATTGCCTTGCAGAGTATTTTTAAAGCTCTAATCCACAATGTTTTTTCTTGACCTTAAGTCAGCTTTTGACATTGCAAACAGAGAAGTTATACTAGAACAATTAGTAAGCTTTGGCATCCGGCATAATTGAGCTGGATTAGAATGTATCTTTCGAACAGATCTGCAAGTGTCCTGTTCAGCCCTATGCTGTTCAATGTCCTCATGCACAAGCTGGTGGCAGATATCCCACTTGGGGATAGTGAATCTTTTATACACTATGGTGATGGCATATGTGTCAGAGCATCATCACAAGAGAAGATGCAAATAATTCTCGACAAACTCACAAGGACTCAATGTCCCAATTAGTACAATACCTAAAGGTCGATCCATTCCACAATGGAAAAATTCAACATTGATCGTGCACCTTACATGTCTACCACAAAAAGAAGAAAAGAAAAAAGAAGTGTACATAACTGCGTGTTAAAACAAATTTCGTTAGCAACGGTAAAGGAGCACAGAATTTAAGGGCGATAATGTATACGATTGGGTGGGCAAGCCAGCCCAAGTTAGTGCTGGTCCCAGGCACGGATAAATAGAGAGAATGATTACCTAAAAAAGGTAACACCTGCACTCTCCGTGGAAAGGAACTGGGGACCCTACCACGTACTCGCTCCAAGAGCATCACAACATGAAAACTACAATTAAGGGAGCAAAAGCGACCACGGCGGCTCAAACATGAACCTACCGTTAAAAAAAAATGTATACGGGTGTTACGCCGACGGATACGTACAGTTTGGATACAAGGTTGGTTGTGCTTGCACTGTATACAAAAATGGCTTACTAGAACATCAGGTTAATATGAGGGTGCAAATTTGGGCTAGCACTACACAAACGGAGTTGGCAGGTATACTCCTCGCAACGAAACTCTTAATGTCTCGGGGCTCTGGAGTAGTTTTCTGTGACTCTCAAAGTGTTCTTCGAACACTAAATTCTTTCAAAGCAGGTGGCGATGAGGAAATTGTGAGTTGCATTAAGCGTAACGTGACTTATGTAATAGAGCGTTATTTCAGCATTCAATTTGTATGGATACCATCTCATGTTAGCATACGCAAGCACGGCCACGTAGACAAATTGGCGAAGGAAGCCTGCAGCAAAGATACTGTGAACATAGATCTTGGGATGCCTCTTGCTAGGATTACAAATCTATTAAAAAGTTCTCATAAGGAAGAACTAGTAAATCTGACGAACACTCAAATGCCTAAAAGCTGTACCATAAGGCACTACGATCAGTACAGAGATAGCAAGCCTTCCAATAGGTGGCACCGAAGTCAAACCAGACAATGTGACGTGGCTATTGCCAGAATACTTTTAGGTATCTACTGGCAACTGCACGGTGCAAGAAGTGCAGATGAATCTAGATGTAGACTGTGTAACGAAGAAAACAAGCGAACGCTTGAGCACTATATCTCGGAATGTCAGGTGTTATAACTTTTCAGACCAACTAACATGAGGTATAAAGAACTATGCGAATATTTCATTTCATCTGATACATTGGAAGGTATAGTCGTGCTATATCCAAGTCGTGCTATATTACTTTGTAATAACAGCCGTAAACAAATAACAGTGTTGTGTAAACACAGTGGCAAAAGCATATCAAAGTAATGTGTTTTGCATGATGTATGATTTATATTTCTATATAGTCATAGTAGTCATAGACTACTGTACTATGTCAAATATATGTAAAACTGTAATCATGATTACCCACGCCCGATCAGATAGCCAGGGTGGTAAATAAACTTACTATACTTAACATGAGGTATAAAGAACTATATGAATATTTCATTTCATCTGATACATTAGAAGATATACTCGTACTATATCCTAAATTTACTATGAAAAAATTGTCGGAAACAAAAAACAGTGTTACGTAAGCTTAGTGCCAAAAACATAACGCAATATTTGTATAATGTAGGATTTATATTATCATTTTACCATGTGCAGTTACAGTAACCACAGAATACTGCATTATGTCAAATATATGTAAAACCCTGTACTCACTATTGTCCACGCCTGAGCAGATAGCCAGGGTGGTAAATAAACTTTAGTATTTTATTATGTAATCATTATATACATTATATTATTATGCATATTATATTATTATGTATATTATATTGTTATGTATATTTTATCATTATGTATATTATGTATATTATATTATTATATATATTATATTAGTATATGTATGACGCGGTGGCCGAGTGGTTAGAGCATCGGACTCAAGACTGTCACGACGGCAATCTGAGTTCGAGGGTTCGAGTCACCGGCCGGCGCGTTGTTCCCTTGGGCAAGGAACGTCACCTCGATTGCCTGCCTAGCCGCTGGGTGGGTAAGCCAGCCCAAGTCAGTGCCGGATAAATAGAGATGGTGCCTCGATAAAAACACCGGGCGGAAGGCAACGGCAAACCACCGCTCTAAATTGCCATGAAAATCATGGAAATCCATGATCACCAACGTCTTTGTGGGATAGGACATAAAAAAAAAAAAAAAAAAAAAAAAAAAAAAAAAAAAAAAAAAAAAATAAATATATATATATATATATATATATATATATATATATATATATATATATGTATGTATTATATCATTATATACATTTTCTTATGTATATTATATTATTATATATATTATATATATTATGTATATATTATTATTGTCATTATGATGATGATGAACATGATTATTATTTACACTATTATTACTATTACTATTACTTCTATCATTATTCTCCAGTCTACTCTAGCACGGATTTTCTCTTATTTCGTAATCGTCCAACTGTAGCGGTTCCGGGTTGGCCATCACGCGGAACCACATCTGACTCGCTATTGGCCGATTTCTGCTAAGTAACCGCCTGACCGGGTGAGGTATCTTCACCGGTCAGGTTCAATTTTTGGTTGTATGGAACATGGACTTTAAACATTTTACGTATTTATAGGGAATACGTAAACTAATGTTACATCTTACCTTTAGATAATAAAACACTTTAAAGGCGAATTCAAAAGAAGACAGGGGGCGTGTCTGTAAACAAAGTGGTGCTGCGCACTGTCATAGAAAACGGGCTTTGTAGTGCCACCTGTGTCACGTGTATTTCAAACTATGATAGTATAACGGGCGCACATGTGCAAAAAAGTGACACGTCTGAAGGCACCTGATTTCGGCGAAAATTTTTTATTTTATATACATATCTATCTGTCTGTCATATACACATTGTGTTTGTGTGTGTGTTTGTGTGTGTGTGTGTGCATACACACACATATATATATATATATATATATATATATATATATATATATATATATATATATATATATATATAAATATATATATGCATATATATATATGCATATATATATATATATATATATATATATATATATATATATATATATATATATATATATATATATATATATATATATATATATATATATATATGCTGTCCGATTAATTCTGTACATGCTATTTTTCAATGATCACTGTATTACCGAATGAAGGCAACTTTAGCAGAGGTTTGTATGATTAAAATTAGAGCTGTTTTTTAAATCTATACTTTCATAGTCCGCCCGTTAGTATAAAGGATAAGTAGAATGTTAAGACTTTGTTTTACTCAAATAGTTCAGTGGCTGATAATTATCTTCCTGTGAACATGCATTCAACTAAATAAATAAAAAACAGTAACCGGGCTAAATGTAAGGTTTCTAGTGAAAACACAATTCCTTTACTCAAAGATAATTTTTAGTCAGCATTTTAGGTGTTTGGGACCACTGTGCGTCGTGTGCGGCTTTGAGTTTCTTCAGCTTGTACTATCTTGTTGCCCCATGCTGTCAAGTCCTGTCGTTTACATCTTACTTTTCAGGGCTGTTATAATTAAATAACTTAATTATCCATCACTGAGACACCGGCAGAGTCAAAGGACCCTAATTTATTGTAAATAGTCTCATAAGTGTATGTGTGTGCGGCCTTAATGGAAAGGGACCTGGGCTCTAAAGGCACTCTGAAGGCTGCAGACGCCAATATACTACAACACTAACAATAAGCTTCCGGAGATAAGAGACCCTGTCTGGTGGAAGTCTTGCGTTGTCTAAATGAGGCTGAAAATGGAGACAGAAGATAGGTGGTGTTGTTCCCGCCGCTGCCTTTGTAGCAAGAAGGCGTGCAGAATTCACAGAACAAAGTTTATATGTATATATGTATGTGTGTGTGTGGATCTTTATATATGTATTTATCTACTTTTATTATCTCTCCCTCTCTCTCTCTCTCTCTCTCTCTCTCTCTCTCTCTCTCTCTCTCTCTCTCTCTCTCTCACACACACACACACACACACAATGTATATATGTAATGACCGTGACCATATACTGTATATCTGTTTATTTACGAAATGACAAGATCTATAAAAAAAAAGCCGAGAAATTTAGTTGAGTGAGGCCTTGAAACCGTAATCTTTCATTTTCTATACACCTCAAAGTTAGTGAGGGAAGTCAGAGTGGATTATTACTTGCACCAACCAGCTAGTTTAATGCCGTATCAAAGAAAAAATGCACAATAACAAGTGTTTTCAGAGAGGAAAGCTAATGATTATAATTTAATATGAACCGTATTCATGTTGACAAATGTAGAAAAGATATGAATGAGAATGAATATCTTCTTAATACAAGATATGTATTTCACCGGTTTAGATTATATCTTCGTCAGAAATACATACATCAATGAAATTACAGAGTATATATATATGTGTGTGTGTGTGTGTGTGTGTGTGTGTGTGTGTGTGTGTGTGTGTGTGTGTGTGTGTGTGTGTGTGTGTGTGTGTGTGTGTGTGTGTGTGTGTGTGTGTGTATGTATATATTTATATGTATGTATATGTATATATATACATATATATATTATATATATGTATACTCTATAATTTATATATATATATACATATATATGTATTATAATATATATATATATATATTATATATATATTATAATTATATATATATATATATATATACATATATGTGTAATATATATATAAATATATATACATATATATATGTATATATGTATATATATATATATTGTAATTTATATATATATATATATATATAATATATATATATCTATATATATATATATATATATATATATATATGTGTGTGTGTGTGTGTGTGTGTGTGTGTGTGTGTGTGTGTGTGTGTGTGTGTGTTGACACTATTCTCTGTCGCTATGTATACTGCTTCCATAGTTTTTCCTTTCTGTTTGTTCAGTCCTCCATGGACTACATCTGCTTCCTTCCAGTTCGGTAGATGTCCAGCTTCATCTACACGTACCACCATGGCGTTGGAAGTTGGAATCTTGTGGAAGATCTAAATTTAAATCTCACTAAGGTTCTGGCTGTTGGAATTTCCCGATTCCCCCTTTGGACTAATCAAGTCGAGCTGGATTT
Organism: Penaeus monodon; assembly: GCF_015228065.2. Lineage (NCBI taxonomy): Eukaryota > Metazoa > Arthropoda > Malacostraca > Decapoda > Penaeidae > Penaeus > Penaeus monodon. The sequence goes on from NC_051399.1 coordinate 33,826,106, forward strand.
GGTCGGAATAGGGAAAGGGGAGAGATCCGAAGCAGAAGTCAGAGAGAGATTTCTTCAGCATATTTCTAAGTACTAAATATCAGATGCAATATATACAGATGGTTCAAAGTCTGAAAATGGTGTGGGCTTTGCAGCAATGAGCAGAAGGAAGACTGCATCTGGCAGTCTTTCTCTAGCAGCCTCGATCTTCACTGCAGAGTTACATGCCATCCTTGCAGCAGTTAAGATGACTAGAGATCTTATGAATCATTCTTTTGTAATATTGTGAACTCTCATAGTGCCTTGGCAAGCAACAAGAGATTAAACTCAGAAAATCCATAGTGAAGGAGATTCGGATTGGCTTGCACTGATGTCAACACGTAAAAAGGACAACTCTTGTTGGGTGCCAGCACATGTTGGTATCATGGGAAGAGCGAGCTGATCAGAAGGCCAAGGCCCCTCAGCCTTGGATGCTCGTTTTTCCTCCTCCAACACACCGACCTGAACCTATCATCAGTTGTCTTTCATGAGAGATGGAGAGGAAAAATGGAGGGCATACCTCAAGAAACAAATGCGAGAGATTAAAGATGACCTTGGCAGGTTGGGGACTAGCAGCCATCCCAACCGAAACAGTAGAAGTTGTATTACAAGACTAAGAATGGGCACACCAAGACTCATGGTAACGATGATGAGCTAAAAGTGACGCACTTGTGCAGGGGATGCAAGTCCATTAACGGTCGCACATGAATAATGGAACGATGTTGCAACATTCTTAGACCAAAAAACGTACATACTTGTCTCCCCCATATACACGAAAAATGTATTGGGGGCGGATTGTGACAAAAGAAGGTCTATTAGTTTCTTAGGGAGGCTATATTTTCAAGAAAAATTTAAGTATGCATAATATTTAGCAATAATTTTATAACTTAGAGCTTAATATTTATGCTTTGAATTTTGATATATTTATGTTATTTGTAAGATATTTATTGATAGATGTTTGAAGTTTTAATTTTCATAATTTTTATCTAACAAGGTGCTTGCCGCTAATGACCTTAGTGTTGACACAGCAGATAATTTTAAATAATAAATCAATTTCAGAAGTTTTAGCTGCACATGGTTCAGGCCCACACAACACCTTTAGCTGTCCTTCAGCATCTTGGGAATACATTTGAGGGTTGTTAGATGTGGAACTAGTTTCCATAGGCTTCTTGTGATAGGATCAGGATTTCTTTGCCGGACAAAGGCGAACGAGCCTTTAGTTCAGGGCATTATGTCTCAGCAGTGGAGGACCCTGTGGATGTGGTGGGTCAGCTAGGGCTTGTCACCATTGACGGCATATGGAGCCCCCTGCCTGATGGCTCCAAAGACCCCACTCTGGAAGGAGTCTTGTGACACAGGCTCAGGATCCTTTGCCCAGGCAAAGGCGTACCTGAGGCCTTTGCTTCAGGGGTATTCGCTAGTAGAGGAGGCACCTAGGATGTGGTGGACAGCTGGAGCTGTCACCCGTTGGAGGCCTCGGAGCCTTATGATAGCTCCAATGACCTTACGTTAGGAGGAGGTCTCCTCAATAGACCTCTCACTCTACTCCGTTTCTGTTGGAACAAACTTCAGCATTTGAGGACTGAGATTTAAAGGTAGGAGTAGCAGCATGTGTATTAGAGGGCAGAATGGCGGGGAAGGAGGACATGGGCTAGACCGAGGCAAAGACTTATCTGGCTGTGCAAACTCACAGGGCACGTCGCTTTGCCTCTGGAAACAACCTTCCTCCTTACACCTATTACCAATACTTCTTTCCAAATGTGTCTCTTTTACCATTGTTTGAAGAAGCTTCATGAACTCTTTGCACTGGTAAACAAAACATATTGGACCGGGACAGTTGTCATCTCGGGATGACCTTTTGTACCATAAAGAAGTAGTGGTAATAATTTGTAAGGAGAAGAAAGTAGTTTCCAGAGGCAAAGCGAGAGCCTGTGCAGTTTACACACACTTGGTTGTCATTTTCCTTTAAAATGGCAGAGTTGCTTTAAACTCATCACACCTGGGCAGTGGAAGCACTGCCTAGGGTTGGGCAATATGGCTTTCCAGAGGTGGTACCATGCCAACTTAACTGTACTGGAAGGACTAACGTTTCAAAGTTAGCAGGAGAGTGGGTGTTGACTGTCCAAACCATCAACTTTCTTCTTATGCATTACCTACTAGATAGTGCTTGCTTGACCCTAGCCATATTTGAAAAGCCCATTGACTTGACCGGGCCTTAATCAAACCCCCCGTCTAACCAAATAGGGGGGGCACTCGCATCCTCCTCGGGACTCCTCCCCCCTAAGGAGGCCCCTGCCGGGGTGGGGGGCTTGAGGTCCCAATATTGGTGACCCGGGCCAAGGGCTCCCCATCTGGGGGGGGTCCCCATGAGGGATGAAAAAATGGCTTCCGGTCACCGGCCTTGAGAGGGGATGGTGCACCCCCCCGTTCTTCCATTTTGGACCAGGAGAACTCTCCCACGTGTTTTTTGCCTGCGTGCTCCCGTTTTCCCAGGGACAGGATCCTGGGGGTTGAGCATGCTGCCGCTGCCCCTCAGAGCAACACACCTTTTTGGTCCTTTATTCGGGTTAGACGGCGGCTTGATCAAGGCCAGTAAAGTCATGGGCTGGTAAAATTGGCTAGGGTCAACGGGTACTATTTAGCGGTAGCGCATAGGTCCCCGCTGCCATCAGTCTGAAATAGGGGCTGCGTAATTTCCTCTTACCCCTGGGGCTTTTGGGGAGATTTTGGGCCCCCAACTTGCTTCCCCTCGTTGGACTCCAGGGTTTGGGTGGGGGGGGGGAAAAATGAAAAATTCCAATTTGTTGGTACTACAATTTAAAAAGATCTAGCTCTCCCCCACGACCACCAACCCCCCGCCCATTCCCTCGGGAACTCACGTATTGCCCTTTTTGGAAACCTTTTCCCCTTTCCAAAGGGGCAAAATGGGATCGTAAGTTCCCGGGCTCCCAAACCAGAAAGGGGGAAAAAAGCCTCCTCAACCCACTAAGAAATTTTACCTGGTAAATTAAAAACATTTCATAAGAAAGTACCTATAGTGAAGCCCCATTGAAGGTGTATCATCATGGATCTTGTATTTCGAAGTAATCAAAAAATTGTTGAAGTTGTAAACGTGATCCTCGAATACCCCCACGCGAATGGTACCTAATTTGGGGTTTCGTCACCAGACGAGAGTGCCGTCTGCGTGCGATATGCGACATTCCGGGGGCAAAAGTTTCTTTCTCCTCACAAAACCCTCAACAGTGAAGGGAATTGTTTTTTCCCCGAGCCCTGATAGGTTTCTGAGGAAAACTGTTAGGGGAAACTAGAAAATTTTAATTATGGCATAAAACGTTTTAAAAAAAAATTACGGTTTGGAACAGTCAAAACCACTCTCCTTCTATTTTTTAATACGTTGGCCCTTCCAAAAATCGTTAAGTTGGCTGGTACCCCCTTCAAGGAAAAGCCATAGTACCCAAACCCCTATGGGGTCTTCCCTGCCGGGGTTATGGGCGGGACCCAAACTCTTGCCTTTTTAAGGAAAATGGACAACCAAGAATTTTAAGTGGGTAACGTCATAAAGAGATACAACTGTCCAGCCCAATATGCTTTACCACTGCAAAAAGTTTCATGAAGCTTCTTAAAAGCATGAAAGGTAAAAATTTGAGAAAGAAGTTTGATAATGGGGGAAAGGAAAAGTTATTTTCCAGGGGAAAAACGACGTGCCCGTGGCTTTTCCAGCCAGGTAATCCTTTGCTTCGGTTCTGGCCCATCCCCCTTTCCCACCAACCTTCCCTTAAAAAGTTCTTACCCACACACTCTGCCCTTTTTTAAACCTCATCCCCCAATTGCTGAACTGCCTCGGTAAATTTCCCCCCAGAACGGAGTAGGATGAGGGGTCTATTGAAGAGATCCCCCCCCCAAGTAAGGTCTTTGGGCCATCAGGTGAGGCCCAGAGCTCAATGGTGAGCCCCAGCTGCCACCTTAAAGGGGCCCTCTGCTGCTGGGCAATGCCCCGTGAACCAAAGGGCCTCGGTTTGTCCTTTCCCCAGGAAAAGGAATCCTGAGTCTGTTAAAAAACCATTTCAAGGTGGGTCTTTGGAGCGCGGAAGGGCTCCGGGGGTCTAAACAGTGACGCTCCAGCTGCCACCACCCACGGGCCTCTGCTGCTGGGCAAATGCCCCTAAAGAAAAGGCCAGGTACTTTCTTTTCCAGAAAAGAAATCCTACCTGTCAAAGGAAACCTGTGGAAACTATTCCACGGAAACAACCCCTCAAAGACCTCCCAAGATCCAGGAAAGGGACCCCAAAAGGTGTAGGGAAAACCTGACCACGGGGCTCCAAAACCTATGAAAAAAATTTAATAAAACTGGTCCCCAAATCCGGGAACTGTCGGGAATTCACAAAAGGGAAAAATGCAACTTATGTTTCATGTAACCCTTTTTGTGTTGCCTACAAAAATTTGCCCGGGGGAAAACTCCGATTTCCCTAAAGGGATTCCAATTCAAGCCCTTAGGGGATTTTTTGACAATGGACCTCAGGGAGGGTACAGAAATGGACTCAAGATATTCCCTTCCGGGCCATCCACCTGCAGACAACCGCGGGTGAAGGCTTGAAATGGCTTGACACGACCTTACCTGTTGCATCTATCTCCCTTTCCCCACATTCTAAACAAAATGATTGGAAGATCTTTTGGGAGTTGCCCATCCATTTCTACTTTTGGGGAGATTTCGGGTCGCATCACCTCGGGGAAGACCTTTGTGCAACCCCGGGGAAAGGGGCCTTGGGTCCTTGCTCCTAAAGTAGATGCTTTTTAATTGAACTTTGACACCCCCCACCTTTTTCCAAATTCAAACTGGGACTTCTAAAAATTAAAACCCTTCAATTGTCTCACCTGATTCCAGATAAATTTCATTTGGATTTATGGAAGACTTACAGGGAAAGCGACCTTTTTCCAATACTTTTGGGGGAGGTAAGGGTATTCCAGCCAAGGGGTGCAGAGAGGCGACTTGCAGGGGACGGAATCTTTTAGATCCTGCGTATTGCATGGTCTTAAATGATTTCCTGTGTTCAAGATGCTGTTATCACTTCACATCACGAATTCACCTTGCACGAAGCATCCATTCCCAAAAATAGCGGGGATTACCGTCGACCTCCGGTACCTGTGGGGCCCATGAAACCAACAACTGTCGAGCAAAAAAAGCTGCTTAAAGGGAGTTGAAACGCCCCAGGTGTAACCTTGATCCTTACAAAAAAACCCGAGCCAAGGCCAGGCGAGTGTAAGGAGGCCCCGCGGCGTCATGGGACAGTTGTCTCCTTGATTAAAATCTGGGACCCCTTAGCATGGGGTTTGGGCAAGGGGCGTAAGACGCTGAAAGAGCACATCACTGTCACCACCTCTTTGAAAATTGATGCATAATCTCACAGATAAAAAAAATGTTGCAATGAGTAGCTAAAACCTGCAAAATCCCTCTGGAGCTCTTACACTGCCCGTTCTCCACTCTCCGGGCTGAACAGGAAAAACACCCAGGTCGTTCTTTATAGGGCTGCAGCAATTCCCTACAACTTGCCATTTTTGAGCAAGGGGATGGCTCTGCTTTGCAGCTCTGCCGTAAACGCCCCAGGAGTGACGATTTCCATACCAAATGAATCTCACTTACCAGAGAGATCCCAAAAGTTTTTTTGTTGGACCTATTTAATAGGATATATAGGGAGGGGAAGTCCTTCCATGAAAGAGTCTATAAACATTCCCCTTCCTAAACTGGGAAGGAGCTTCCCACCGGAAAATTTCTGACCTTTCCCCCACCAGCTGCTCGCAAACTGAGGGGGGAAAAAGGGAAACTTCGGTTGACAGGATCTAAAAAGGGGAAAAAGTGCTGACTCCATATCAATTGGGTTTAAAATTGAGATCGACCACGATGCACTTTAAGGATGGAAACTGCTATATAAAACCTTCGCACGCGACCTCACATGATTAGCTTCTTTTCCCTTTAAAAGGCTTAGATACTACTTTGGAACAGGGGATACTCAAAAAGTTGTATGACTTGGCTTAGAGGGCATTACCTCCTTCATCAAACTTCCCTTTCTAACAGGGAAATTTTGATTTGGGGGAAACAGTTTCTCTAATCTGGGAAAATCGCTGGGAAGGGGGCCCACAAAGGGTGTCTTAATGTGACCCTTTTGCCATTCTATAAAAAGACATTTTTTAAAGGCTGTTCCAAGTTTGTCTCATGTAAACTTATTGGATGACTTTACACTGTCTGCTCAGGAGAAACTTACAGGATGGCAAGGACACACGCTGCAAAAATCGGGTTTCGTGGGCAAAATTCTGGGTTCAAATTTTCCCCAACAAGACCTGGCTATACATTTCCACAAAAAGGGAAAAATTTCCCTCCTTCCCTCTATTTAGGAGCAAAACCCACTGCAATTTGTCCAAGAGGTGAAATACTTGGGTCTAATTTTTGACTCAAGCTTACATTGCCCCCATCAAAAAGTTAAATAAAGGCTACAAAAGCACTTAGTATTTTGCGGGTTCTTTCCAAAACTATCTTTGGGGGGGCAGACCGACAAAGCTACTACGGCTTTCCGACGCTTATTCTTAGCTTATTATGGATTGAAGCTTATTTTCTGCAACCCCACTGTTCTAAGATGTTAGACTCGGGTTTTAAAGAAGCTCTCAGAATCTGTACTGGGGGTTTCAGGTCTTCACCTGTGGAGTCCCTGTATCTGAGAGTGGGGAACCACCCCTTTCTTCCCGAAATACTAACCCGATTTTCTACACGGACTAAAGGATTCCGGATCTCCTCATCCGATTTGGTTTCAACCCCCCTTAAGATGCCGTCCTAGGGAGGGGAATGGGAAACTTGTGGCGATCTTTTTTTTGGTCTCACTAAGGGTTTTGGCTGTTGGAATTCCCCAATTTCCCCCTTGCTAATCAAATTTAGCTGGATTTTGTCGGAATTGGGAAAGGGAAGAGATCCAAAGCAGAAATCCGAGAAAATTTTTTTCAGCCCCCTTTCTAAAAACCGGGATCGTCTTTTTTACGATGGTTCGAATCTGAAAAGGCGTGGGGTTTTTTAAGTGAGCAGAAGAAAATTGCATCTGGCAGTCTTTCTCTAGCGCCTCGATCTTCATGCGAGTTAATGCCTCCTTCGCATTAAATTAATAAAAATTTACGAACCATTCTGTTTGATAATTGTACTCTCGTATGCCAAAAAGCAATCAAAAGCTTAAAAATCTCACTCCATTGTGAGGGGGTTCAAAATTTCTTGCCTGATGTCAAAACCCTAAAAAGATAACCTATGTTGGGTGCCAGCGCATGTTGGTACAGTGGGAAAAGGGGGCTGATCAGAAGGCAAAGGACTGCCCCTCGCCTTGTGATGCTCGTTTTCCTCTCCCACACACCGACCGAAAACCCCGTCGAATTGTCTTCGTGTAAAAAGGGGGGAACAATGAGGCAAAACCTCCCGAAAAACTGCGAAACATTAGAGATCCTTTTCAGTTGGGCGACTAGCTCCATCCCAACCCAAAAGTGGAAGTTGTATTACAAAAATAGAATCGGGCACACAACTGACTCATGGGCCATGAGGCTAAAAATGAAGCCTTTTTGAAAGGGTGCCAAAAGCCTTTTAAAGTCGCACATGTGTGGAAAAAATGTGCAAAATTTTCAACCAAAGACTTGTCTTGTCTCCCCCATATACACTGAAAAAAGAATTTGGGGGAAGTTGTGCAAAAGGGTCTTATTAATTTCCTTAGGGGGAAAAAAATTTTTTAAAAAATTTTAATTTTGCAATGTTTTGCAAAAATTCTATGCACTTGAGCAAAAATTTTTTGCTTTATTTTAATCTATTTTTTATTATTTTAAAATTTTTATTGATAGTTTTTAAAGTTTTTAAAAATTTTTAAAATTTTTGTTAACAAGATTTGCCGTAAAAGACCTTACTTTGACACGGCGATAATTTTAAAAAATCAATCAAACTAGGGCTCCTGTCCCCTAGTAAAACTCTACAGTTTCCACTAATACCTTTGCTGTTGCGCGGGAGATAAATTTTAAATACAATCCCTTTAAAACGGACGCCACACCAACAACACAATGGGAGAGTTTTCCCCGGGCCAGATGGAATGAAAACCCGGGGGGGGTGCCCATCCCCTCTCCCAGGGCCCTTTGGGGCACCAAAAGCCTTTTGTGTCATCCCTCACTATGAAACCCCCCTTTCCCGTGGGGGTCCTCGGTCAGGGGTCCCAATCCTTGGAACCTTAATCCCCCCAACCGCGGAAGGCGGCTCCCCTTAGGGAGCTGCAAAACACCTTTTTTCAGGTTTATGGAGACAGATCAGAACGGCATTTCAATCAGATGTGTTAATCCTGCAAACCAAGCTTCACCTCCCAAGCCCTCCATGCATGCAACCGCATGGTCCCTGACTGTAAATCGAGCTATTTGCTTTGGTGGGGCCATCCTTCCCACCCCCATTTCCAAGGCCGCTGTCTGGATTCCCATTTTTCTGTATAATTTCCTTTCCCTTTAAATTTTTTTCCTTTGAAAGTCGAGGACATTTGGTAGCGTGGTAGGCGATCAATATATTGCACAGGATATAATAATTTTTTCATTCATAAAATTTTTGATACTACCAAATATCTCTCGCACTCAGGGCCCGTGAAAACTTGACCCAGCTCACCCATGGAACGTAGTCGTATCATTAATCCCCAACGACTGGCTGACCCAAATTGGAAACTCTATTGACCCCTTTAGAGTAGGGCAAAATTTTTTTGTCTATTTAGACAGGATCCGTGCCCCCTCCGCAATTTGCCTCTCTATGCCCTAACTATAGTATTTAATTGGGGACTTCTTTATCTATTTTTCCTTTTCATATTTTTTTCTTGATATATCCCCTGTTATTTTTCTTCTTCTTATCTATATTTTGGGGTATATGTAATTACAGAAAATTTTCTCTATCGTCTTGTTCTTCTGGAAAACCCCTATGGGTGATTTTTGTTTCTCTTACCTCCGTCACACATATACTTTTTTTTATATATTGCACACACTCCGCGCACCCACACACACACCCCCATACATATATAAATTTTGGTGTGTGTGTGGTGTGTGTTACTAATAACCCCCACACACACACACCACACAACAAATATTATCAATCAACAATAACGGTATCTCATGCTTGAGCACCGTGGCCTCTCCACCATCCTTCCCACCAAAAATCGATCTTACCTTTTTTTTTTCCACTTACCACGACCCCGAAATACTTTTTATTGTCGCTCAGTCTTGTCTTCGGTTTTCTCTTCCCCTTTTCCCATCCCCCTCCCTGTCACGTTTTCTCAAAACTTTTTCTTCCATTACAGACCAAAAAAACTTTTAAATTTTCCTCTTGTTCAAGATGTCCAAAAGTCGGTCCCCCCCAATTTTTTTCTCGCCTTCTCATTCGTCTTCTTCTCTGTCCACTTAAAACCTACTCGCTTAAAAACCCCATTTCAAAACTATTATCTTTTTCTTGTTTCTACTTCAAAACCCAAAACTCAAAACCCTTTTGCAAATTTGGGAAAACTAATGAGTTCAATAAACCCCACTTTGTCCGTAAGGTAATGCTTCGGTCTTTCCAGATGTTATTGGGGGCATTGTGGCGCTTTTGGCAAAGGTAATTCTTCTTTTTTCTCCGGTGATCATCATATGTATTGTTAAACAGCTCCAATAGTAACTCTTTCACTTTTCCCCAAACTTCCTTGATTGTAACATTTTTCTCCCACACACGACTGAAACCCAGCATCAGGAGTTGTCTTCGCGTAAATGGAAAGGAACAATGGAGGCATATCTCGAGAATAAACTGCGAGAGATAGAGAATGGACCTGGCAGTTGGGTGACTAGCAATCCATCCCAACCGAAAAGTGGAAATGCATTACAAGGCAAGACTCGGCACACAAAGACTGATCATGGGCCGATGATGGCAAAAAAAATCAGGCACTTTTGTGAGGGATGCCAAGCGCCCTTAACAATCGCACATGTATGGAAAGGATGTGCACATTCAGACCAAAGACGTATGTACTTGTCTCCCCCATATACACTGAAGAATGTATTGGGGGAGGATTGTGACATAGAGGGTCTTATTAGTTCCTTAGGAGACTACTATTTTAATAAAATTTATATGGCATAATGTTTATGCAATAATTTTATTACACTTAGAGTATAATATTTAGCTTGATTTTAATTTGTTTATTGTTTATTTATAAGCAAAATCTATTGATAGATTTTTAAAGTTTTAACCATTTAATATTTCATGTTTAACAAAGGTATCCGCCGTAAGACCTTAGCTGTGACGCGGCAGATAATTTTAAATATCAATCAATCTTCTCTGTGTCCTATCACCATCCCTTCAGCAAGTCTTTTCAATACTTTTACTTTTCATCACCATGACCAATAAACTTTTAATGGCCTCCTGTCAAGAGGTCAACAGCGGTCTTACAATTTATTTTTCCAGCACTTCACATTCGTCTTCTTCTCTGCCAGCTAAGAACGCAGTACCGTCTGGAAACACCAAATTTCAAAACTATCGATCTTTTTCTTGTCTATCTACTTCAGCACCCAACATTCAGAACCATATGAGCAATTGGAAACTAATGAGTTCCAATAACCTCAAGCTTTGCTTCGTCTTTCCAGATGTTATTGAGAGCAATTTTTGGCAATAGCATTCTTCTTTTTATCTCCGGTGAATCATAATATGTAGTAGTTAAAACAGCTCAAGATAAGTGAACTCTCACATTTCCACAACATTCCACTGATGGTAACAGTTATCATTGTTCATTTGCCGGTTATGCTTTGAATCTCATGGATCTAGTTTTCTGGCATTAAGAACAAACCAGCCTTTTTGCTTGCTTCTCTAACTGTATCTAGTAGTTGTTGTAGTCAGCGATACGCTGGCAATCAAAACTATATCCATCGGCGTCCTCAGATTGATATTTTGTATCCCAACATCCACAGTTCCTTCAATATTCTCTAGAGCACCTCTCATAATTGTTCAGAATATATGTTAAAGAGGTGCGGAGAAGAATGCAAACCTGTCGCACTCCTTGTTTGACTTCGAACCATTCGTAACCCATAAGTGGTTCTTACAGCAGCTTGTTGTTGGTTCATACATGGTTTTTATAGTGGATGATGTGTTTGGGAAACTTCAAGATCGTTCATGTTATTCCAGAGGATATCGTGATCAACAGTACAAAAAGCTTCCACATGATCGAGAAACACAGGTATAGGTCTTTTTGATGTTCTCTGTTTTTCTCTATGATCAATTTTAGTTTAGAATGGTTTTGGTACCTTTCCATGGCGAAAACCTGCTTGTTCGTCTGCAATTTCCTCTCTTAACTCCTTCAACTTCTTTCTTTCAGCAATAATTTCAAATAAATATTGCTGCTGTGACTATTAATGCAATTGTCCTATTATTGTTGCATGAAGTGCGTCACCTTTTTAGGTATGGAGTAAAGATTGATTTTACCCAGTCTTTGGCCATTTTCTTTATTCCTATTTTTTGTACAGAGTTTGTAGAAGAAGTATTCAACACTTTCGCCAGCATCTTAATAGTTCTGCTGTTATTTTCATCTATTCGGCGGATTTTGTTATTCTTTACTTTCTTTATGGCTTTATAACTCGTCTCGCACTCGGCGGTGGTCATCTCGTTGTCATTGGTCTAACATGTGTGTTAGATCTTTATTCTTTTTGTATAGTTGGAACAATATTGATTCCATCTATCTTGACTCTTTCTACACATAATAAACACGTCATCTTCAGGTTGTGATAAGTGCATTTTTTTTTTACATTGTAGGTTAATGTTGTGTGATGGTTTTCGTACTCCTGGATTAGAGTTCTTAGTGTCTTATTGATAGAAAACAGTTTTCAATTCCCTGCAATGTTCATTTAAATATTTTTCTTATCTTGTCGGCAATAATTGAATTGATTTTGTTTTTGTAAAATTACTTTTTCACTGGATTATGATATCCCTTTGATTTTAGGCATCTTCTTGTTTCATTTCACTTAGTGTTTTTTTCAGAATACAGGGGGAATTGTCTTTTCTTTTTGGCGATAGTTCTTAAGCAGTGCTCAGCAGGAGTTCTGTTCCTTCTTCCCACAACTCAATGTTGGGTGTATCATCTTCACATTGATGAGATTTCAAATTTGTTTGGACACGTAATTCTGTAATTGTTATCAAGAGTTTTGTAGTCGAGCTGTAGAGGTGGTTGTGGAAACTCCATCTTTTTGAGTCTTATTTAAAGTCGATAGTTAGTAGTTGGTGGTCCACTGTTGCAGTCGGCACCATGTCTTGTTGTGGCATTTTTTATGCAACGTTCCATTTTTGGTCCAGCACAATGTAGCAATTTGGTTGCGTGTGCTTTTGTCTGGTGAAAAACCACGTGTACAGGGTCCTTGGTGGTGTGGGAACAATGTATTGGCTAAACTAGATGATTTGTACTACAGAATTCAATAAAATCTTACCTCTTTCCTTTATATCTCCAAGGGCCGAATTTTCCACAGGTGTCATTTTTAGATCATTTTTTTCTACTTGGCGTGAGGTCTCCCATGATATTTTACATCTCTGTTAGGGATTGTGTCTAAAGTATCTTGGAGAGAGTATAAAATTTCCATTTCAGCACTTGCCAATATGGGTTGGTGCGTTGCATTGTATAATACTAATGTTATGAGGTTTTGCTTGTATTCTGACTTGTAAAATGCGATAATTTATTGGGCTGTTACCAATTAGTGCATTTGCAGTTTTTTTTCGTGAGAATCACGCAACTCCGGACTATAATTTCCTTCTTTCCAGAAAAAAGAACTGTCTTGTTTCTTAGTTTTGAAACTTCATTACTTTTCCAATTGGTCTCAATTATTCCTAGTATTGAATGTGTATCTATCCATTTCGTTACAGACAGTAATGTAATTTATCCATCCTTTCATTTCCTTACGTTCCACGTTCCGATTTTTAAATGTGTTCTGATTGGACATGTTTCTTTATCGTTCTTGTCTTCAGATGAATGTTAACATTGTCCAGCCTGGTGCCCACTAAAATACGCGCCCCTTGATAACCCACGCGACGGCGATGTGGTATGAATTATCATTTCGTATTTAATCATGGTGTAGAGGTTTGTCAGGAGAAAATAAAAGTGAGTGGTATCCCCCAGGCTCCTCTCAACTCGCAGTCTCAAACTAACTAGGAGGAACTATCTCTGCCGCTTTAAAAAAAGTTACACGTAATACGCCAGACATATTTTGGTGAAACCAGAATCAGCAGAACTGAAGGTGTTTCACCAGAATCCACTGCCGTAATATATATATATATATATATTATATATATATATATATATAAGATATATATATTATATAGATATATTATAAAGCCACCATTTCGACTATGTCGGGACTATGGCATTATGGTTCTATCCACTCCCGTATGGGTACATCATTGCATGGGTGGAATAATAGAGTAGCAAGCGTTGCTATGAGCAACAGGCCCCCTCTCTCAACGCAGTTGATAGATCCAAGGAACGGCATAGACCGATACAGGTTGGCACCAGCGAATTCGCAGGAATGCCAGAACGAGGTCGCATCAGGGATTTTTTCCTCAAAGTGACTCCGGACGCCTTTTTTCATCTTATAAATGCTACAAGGCAGTGGGTTTTATGCAGGGTGAACTCCCATAGCCTTTGACCATACACGACTGAACTACAAGACATCAGCCTATATGTACACCCCCCCCACACACACACACACATTTGTATCATGAATATCATTTAAGATATCTTATACCATATGTTTATTATTTTGTGTTGATGTCCTCTGTATATTACGAATGAAATGTTTATGTTTAATCTGTGATACAGATTTAATTGTTTTATCATTGAGGGTTTTTTTGCTCTTGTTGGATATGCTGTATTAATTTTGATGTATTATGCTTGTCGCTTCGCATTTGTTTTACTTCGGAGAGACCTGACCCGCGTGGCTTTTTATGAATGTGACAGAACACCAAGAGGCAGGCTTGCGCTTTCCCCACTTAAATTTTTTGAAACAACCATTATTGGGCAGCCTTATTGTTGTTGGATGGATATTTTAATACTGCAAGGAAACGAGGCTGTGGAGACTAACGTGGCACATAAATAAAGTCTTGTAAATGCAATATGTGAGTCTGCATTGTCCAAGCAGTATTATCATTTCACACACACACACACACACACACACATATGTATATATAAATATTTACACACAAACACACACACACACACACACACACATACACGCACGCACGCAGACGCACACACACACACACACACACACCCACGACAACACACACCACACATAGTAGAATATTATATAATAGATATAGTAATTATAGAGATATATATGTGTGGTGTGTGCGTGGTGTATGTGTGTGTGTGTGTGTGTGTGTGTGTGTGTGTGTGTGGTGTGTGTGTGTGTGTGTGTGTGTGTGTGTGTGTGTGTGTGTGTGTGAGTGTGTATTAAACACACACGTGTGAAATTTGTGTGTGTGTAATAAGATATGATTCTGTCATGTTGCCAAACTGCATCCTTTGAACTTCTTAGGAAAAGAGGGACACACTACAGTTCCTTGTGTAAGAATTACCGATTAGGTCTTTTAGCTCGTGGTAGTAGCAGCTGGAAGTAACTTCCATTAGACTGCACTTCCCTTGGGCACACTTTTACGTCTTGCGGGGCAAAAAATACAGATGAGAATCCTGTGTGGGATAACTAACGGAATGTATGCAGTGCTCCGGTGGTTGTCTGAGGTCTCCCTTTCTGTCATATTTTCTCTTTATTGCTGTATTTTTACTCTATTTTTTATTTTTGAACGGAAATTGGGATCTTCTTGTTTTTGTTAACCCCGGAGGCTACTTGGGAACTACATGCTATGCAAATCCATGTAATAAAAAGATGAAAAATTCTGGAATTGTTGTGCTTAAACAAGAGGGGACACTGTACATTGGAATGCTATCTTCCAATTTGTTGTTGTTTTAAATGTAGTTTAAATATACCTTATAATTCTTATTCACATATGATGAACAATATTTTTTCGAACTGGTAAGTATTCATTCTAATCCCAGCTTGGCGATGAGATGCAAGTCGGCAAGCAATCGACCTTACATCTCGGGAGGAAATCAGTCCTACACCGCAAGAAAAACGAATCTGGAAGTTCTTTACGTGTGAAAGGTTATAGAAAAACTAAAATTATTGTTTTTGCATCTTATTTCGGTAAATGTCAACGTTACTTCCACATCCAGAATGGACGCTTGGGACATGTAATTTGGAATAGTCTATCTCGTTAGGACGTAAAAATAAAAGGTTTTCTGATGCTCTAGATTTCGTGTCGTATTTTTAGAAATTTGATCCTCATATAAGCACACATCTATTCTAGCATATTATGTCTCTCTCTTTTCTTATATATAATATAAATAATATGTATGTATGTATGTGTGTGTGTTGTGTGTGTGGGTGTGGTGTGTGTGTGTGTGTGTGTGTGTGTGTGTATGTGTGTATGTGTGTGTGTGTGGTGGTGTGGTGTTGTGTGTGTGTGTTGTGTGGTGTGTGTGTGTGTTGATGGTGTGCTGGTGTCTGCGTAATGTATAATTATATAATTATATATATATATATATAATATATATATGTATATATATGTTACAAATATATATATATATAATATATATATATATATTATATAAATATATATATCACACAAACCAATATATATAAGAGAGAGAGGGAGAGATCTGATTACTTTTATTCAATGACAAAAATACTTGCTAGCTGATCTGGTGATTTTTATCATATTTTGCTGTCTTCCTTATTCCTGTTCTTAGATTTATCAAATATAACTTTGCATCCCCTTGGGTACAAAGAGAGGATTTTTTGTTTTATGTCCTTCCATTGGATTAACTATACTTTTTCGGGTTGCCTATAATAGTCTTTTACGTTGTAAAATAGAGTGCGGCTGAATTCACTTTGATATATTTCTCGGATATCCTGATATGATACATTTTTCTTTATAGATGACACTGAGAAATTCACTCTCAGTTATCCATAGATGGTTCAGAACAGGAAGGAGGATTAAAAACCAGACAAGTTTATGAAATAACCCAGTATTAAAAGCTAAATACAAATGCAATAAACATGACATGAAATACTCAGGTTTAGGTTTAATCATGTATGTAAACTAGATGTAATACTTATATAAAAGATAACCCATTTTTCGTCCCCAATTATCATCATAGCATTTTTGCATTATATTATGTAAAAACGTTAATTTCAATTTTTAATGGTTTCCATGGCCTCCTCAGAACAGCTCCGCCAGTTTGATTATTTACTTCCTTAC